>NC_056745.1:1555026905-1555326905 GCF_019279795.1 Protopterus annectens
CAATAATTGAAACCAGATACATTCAATTAATTCTGTGGGGCACCGTGCATATACGATAAGTGGCGTTGCAAGCCGGTTAACACAGAGACCTTAAGAATGATTAGGAAATTAGGGAATGTCATGTAACTAGTCCTGTGGCAGGAGGTGTGAGTGTAGAGCTGGAGTACAGATGATCCTGGGTTCTAGTACAGGGTGTGAAACCTTTTTTTTTTTACTGTTGTGACAGTGTAGTTTATACAATGAACTGAAAAATTGACAAGTGTTATTTAAACATTCTTGTGGAAACAGGTGTAAGTGTATAACAGCCATATACATGGTCCTGGGTACTAATACAGGATATTCCATACACTTTTACTGCTGTTCCACTGCCCACTATATTCTCTCGCACTTATAACACTTTAGATAGTGGAGCTGATATGAATTATATGTATACGGGGTGAGACACCATTATTGTGTTTTCAGATGTATGACTGAGGGTATGCTGTCTACTATGTTTTTGTAAAACTGGCAGGAAAGCATCAGTTTCTATTGCTCTAGTTCAGCTGGTAGATATTGCTGGTATTGGAGAGGAAGGTGCCAAGTTTAGGGCACAGAGGTGGGGTGTCCAGGAGCCTAGGATATTTATTGGACACCTGTTAAAGCATCACAGCCAAAGGTTTCTGCAGAGGAGCTATTCTGGCTTCCAGTACAAGTCTCAGGCATGGAATAGTTAGACCCAGGCTGTATCCAGTGTCACCGGTATCCCACACAATGGAGAGCAATGTAGACATTATTTCAGTGACCTACACAAGATAAAACAGGATACTCTCAAATGTTGGTTGCATGAGTTGGAGACTGGGGACACCCTACAACCATGTCATTATAACAATAAGAGAGTATTTGTAAGAATTAGAAAGATAAATATTGGCAAGACTGGTATGCATAATGATCTTATGTTCTTTTCTGTTCTTTCCTAGGCTCCAAAAGAATGTCAGTTCAATTGATAGGCTCATGTTGCGTGAATGGAGAGACTGAGGAAAGGAAATGGTATGTATCCAGCAGAAGAGAAGTGTTGTTGTAGCTTTAAAAGTTAAATATAGCTTTTTTGGTCCTTTATACATACCGTTGTATCAAATTGAGCATGTGTATCCCAGCTGTAAAAGCAAGTATGCATGCATTAGTCGGCAGCAGAAACCAGTTGTAAGAGTCCAATATTAGACTGTAGTCAGAGCTTGTGAGTTGAAATACCACAATTCTCAACTATATGATACTGTTAAAAACTCTATACCAGTGGAACAAAATCCCTGCTGTAAACTATAATTTATATAACTGGAACATGCATATGTGCAATATATGCACATTTCATAGTTTCATAGGTAGGTACTAGGCTATTAGCCATAGGGCCTATGTAAGCCTAGCCAACAAGGTTCCCTGGCTTTCACCACCCCTGGATGTTGTTTACATATGATCCTATCTAGCAGGGCCACTGATGTGATACCCAGGGTGAATTTCCTATTGCCCATCCACTCATCAAGATTTGTCTTGCAGAATGCTAGTGACAAACTCTGCTTGACATAGATAGGTAGCTTGTTCCAGAGTATGGGAAGTCTCTGGGACAGGAATCTATCCCTCCAGCATGTTCTGTTAATTGTGGTGATGAGGTTTAGGTCCCTAGAGCGTGTGGCTCTGAGGGATTGAGATTTCTTTAGTTGTAGCATGACCAATAGCTCAGGGTTTGACATGGCTTTGTATGTTAGGCAGAGATAACCTCGGAGAAGGCGATATGCTACGGAGTAAATCCAGAGTTTCTTGAGGCGATCAATGTAGGGTAACTGTTTAAGTCCCATAATCCTCTTTGTGAGATATTTTTGTGGCTTTTCTAGCTGCTGCAGATGCCTTGTAAGGTACATTCCAAATGGGGCGTTGTACTCTATAATGGGTCTGATGAGAGCCGAGTAGAGGGGAGCAATGACTTATTTTTTCCTGGATGCGAACCCTTTCATGATGAGTTGTGCTATGTAGAAGGATTTCCTGACTACTGTGATGATGTGATTATCAAAGGAGAGGCTACTGTCAACTAAAGTCCCGAGGTCTCTTATCATGCCTTCAGTGTTAAGTGGGCTGTCACCTATGTGGTAGTCCATGGGTATAAGGTTTTTACCAAAGGGGATGACAATGCATTTTTTGGCGTTGAGCTTGAGGCCATGGCTCTGACCCCAGGCATCAGTCTTGGTGAGGCCCTTTTGCAGGATGACGACGTTGTTTGGAGACTCGACTGTGGCACCCAATTTCCATTCATCTGCGAACTTTGTCAGCTAGAGCCTTCTCTGTTGGCCTGTACTTCAGAGAAGTAGATCCCAAACAGGAGGGGACCCAAGACTGAACCCTGTGGTACTCCACTTGTCACAGGTTTAGAGTTAAATTTGGAATCCGCAATTTTTTCAGTATGGGTTCTGTCTGTGAGCCATTTGGCAACCCATCTTGTGACATATGGATTTATACCCAGCTTGGTGAGTTTATTTATGATACCAGAATGGGGGATGGTGTTGAAAGCCTTGGTGAGATCGAGATAGGCTGTGTGGACTGCCTTACCCACATCCACAGCTTTGGTGACTGTTTCAAAGAAGTTGACCAGGTGCAGGAGACATGATCTTCCCTTCACAAATCCGAACTGGGTGGGATCCAGAGTTTGGAGGTCACCGATATCCTTCTTTATGAGCTCCATGATAATACGCTCCATGGCCTTGCAGACCAGGCTCGTCAGGTTAATAGGGTGATAGTTCCTGGGGTCCGTGGTGGTTTCCCCTTTGTGGAGTGGCACAACTGTTGCCGTGCACCATTCAGTGGGTACAAAGCCTGTTGAGTGGCTATGATTGAACATGGTGCTTAGGTGGGGGCCTAGTTCATTCTGAAGCTCATGTAGAATTTAGCCATGGATATTGTCCAGTCCCATGGATGCTGTGTTCTTGGCTTTCGATAGCCCAGTTTTCACCTGTTCAGTTCTGATTGTGGGGACACTGCATTCTTCCGATATGGATATGTTCCCTTTAGGAGATGAGGGGGGGTAAAGTTGGCACACTGAACCTATCAGCCAGGATGTTGGCAATATCAGTTGGTTCCATGAATTTTGTGTCATTGTGCTGTAGCTCAGAGCAAATCTGAGTGTTTCCATTGAGATTCTTGACATAGCTGTAAAATGCTTTGTGGTTGTCCTTAGAGTCAGTGGCAATCTTATTTTCACAGATCGCTTTGGAGGATTTTATGAGAGATCTCAGCTTCTTGCTGAGGCTGACCAGGGAGCTCCTCCACTCATGAGATTTTATTCTCTTTTGCAACAGTTTCTTCCTTCTGTTTTAGAGTTTGTTAATAGCAGAGGACCGCCAGATTGGTTTCCTTTTTTTTAAAAGACTGCATCTTGGTTCTGTTAGGGATGGCACGATCCATGCACCCATGTAAGTGCTTATAGAGCGAGTTTGTATAAGTTTCGGCAGAGGTAACTGTATAGTCCATCTGCATGGGTATTGTGAAACTGGCCACTTCTGCCTTAAGTAGCACAAAGTTGGCTTTGGAGAAGTTTTTTACAGTGGTTTCCTTAGTGGGGGATGGGGGTGGGATGTGGATAACTAGGGTTATTAGTTTATGGTCAAATCTGACCAACGAAGAGCTGACTTCAGGTGTTGAGCACCTGTCACTCATGTTGGTAAGTACTAGGTCTAGGATATTTTTGCCTCTGGTAGGGGTCTGGACAAGTTGATCCAGGGCATTGGAGTTTATGAATTCTAGGAAGTGTTGAGGAAAGAAGTTAGTACAAGAGTCGTTTTCACAGTTAATGGTGGGGTAGTTGAAATCTCCCAATATTAGGGTGTTTGGTTGGATCCTGATATTCTTTATTATGTCAAGAAAAGAGGAATGGGAATCATGGGGCATGGTGGGGGATCTGTAGCAAGCTACAATATGGATTGTAGTTTTGCACAGAGTTAGTTGCACTTGTATAATTCCGGATGAATTCTGTTGGGCAACTAGCCTGGAGGTGTGGTTGTTGTTAATGAATATGGACACACCTCTGCCATTGGTGTTCCAGTCCTGGTTTGATGGCCAAAAGGTATGGTATGAGTTATATCCTGGTAATGCAGGGGTGCTGTCTGGAGCCTTGAACCAGGTTTCAGTCACTGCACAGATATCAGTATTCTCCATTTTTAAGGAGTGCCTCGAGTGAGTGCATTTTGAGGTTTAGACTTCTACCATTGAGTAGCATTACCCTCAGTTTTTGCTTGCCTATATCAGTTACGGTGGTGGTTTTGTTTTTTGAGCTTTGCCTAAAAAAGGCACTAGAGGGATGGCAAGAGCCTTAGCCAGTATCCGGAATCCCAGGGGCGACAGGTGCAGGCCATCTCTGGCAAAGCGCCGTGGCCTGTCAACCATGTTGTCCCAGGCAGACAAATACTGGATCTTCTTTGAATGATACCAGAAGTTTAGCCAATTGTTGAAGTCAATCATGTTGTCCTTGTATTGCGGTATCATTCTGAGTGAAGGTAGGATGCTACTCATGGCTAGGGTCATACCTGCTTGGATTACAAGATCAGAGAGCTCCTCCATGTCTCTTTTCATGTAATCCAAGGAGGTACGTCTCAGGTCATTCACACCAACATGGACAATGACTGAGTCATATTTGTACTTGTTGTGGAATGACCTGAGTGCATGGGTTATGTGGCAGATCCTGGCACTTATGTTCAGCAATCTGCAGTATAGTGTGTATCTGTATTTTCTATTATGTATCGTCAAAATGTCTCCAATGCCATCCATGTGTACCACATCACTAAATGCTACACAGCACAACAAGGTAGGCCAGCCCCACTGGATCCGCCTGCCCCAGCTCCACCAGCTCCAACACTGGTGCCCAGCATGTCTGGAAGCAAACCCTGGCAGCACTGCCTCTGCTGCCCCTGCACTACCTGTGCCCTCAGGTAGTACTACCCTGGAAGCTGGTGCAGTGGTGGAGGTGGTGATTTCATCACCCACAGATATATGCCAGGGACGGTGTGTAGGGTCATGCACCACACCAACTATGTCAGATGGAGAGGCTGCTCTCCCTCATAAGAGGAGAGGACCCCAAGCACTCCAAGCATGAGCGAAGTAAGGGGACAATGATGATAATCCAGTAGATGAAGATTCTATTCTCACTGTCTCCAAGCTTGATGTTCATGAGCCTGCGTTGACCTGTCCATCACCCCAGTCATGGTGTCCCCCAACTTTTTGTGTCCATCACCATTCCTGTCTTATTTCTTTGCATTTGCTTCCTCACCTACCCAACTTACCTGACCCAGACATATCTATGTCCCTTACCCAACAGTCCTCTCTTACTGAATTAAAAAAAATCATCCCATACATAGCTTCCCATTTCACACATGTGTGTTCTTGACACACTTGATTTAGTCCAATTGGCTATACAAACATGATTACATTGTTGTCACTCTCCTCTCTGGAGGTAAAAGTCCAAATTCAGCTAATATTCTGCACATATGATCAGTATTTACTGTTGAAGAAATAGATAGCTATGGTTCTTTCCTACTTCCCTCTTGCACATTCCTGTATTGCTTTCCCTTTGCTCATCCCCTTGCTTGCTCCCCATTTCATCACTTTCCTATCTACCCCATTGTAACACCTATAATCTGGTCCAAAAATAGAATCACACACAATACATATAAGTAGCAGAAAAAGCAATGTATCCCTTCACTTTTTGACCTCTATGTTTGCATGGAGTTTTGCATCATGCAGCAATGCCAAGCAGCGTTCAATGGTGGTTCATTGCTGCGGTTATTTCCGTGCAGTCTCGCTTAACCCCACTATGCTATGCCAACACACAGCAACACGTACTGTAAAGATTTAATGTCATTGCATTATCACTGATTATTTAAAAGTCTTACATAGACCTGAATTCGAACCCAATATCATCTGGGCTCAAAAAGAAATGGCAATGCATTTACACCTGCTGCCATAGAGTCAGTTAAGCAGCAGGTATGTTTCATAGACTCAATACTAACTCTCAGACTTTAGCAGTGCTGCTCGTGTTTGCACACTGCTTAACTATGCGCAAACAGGGAAAGTAATGGAAATGTGTATCTCATATGCGTAAACACTTTGCCAACCGTTGCACAAACCAGCTGATCGGAGAACTATGGAAAGGTAAATATTATTATGTATTACTGCTGTTTACTGTCAATTTCCTGTCTGTGACATGAACTTACATGTGGAAACATAAACTGAAGCTCTGTCTAACAATATGTCACATATTTACAATACAGTCATGTGTTGCCTCCCCCCACCAGGCACTGTAACCCTGGAGTCTCAGTACTTTTTACATACATATATTACCTACACTACAGAAATTAATATCAAATGTTGTGTGATATGCAGTGCACATCAATCTGTTAACATGCAGAACTACAACTATTAACCCATAAGTCTAAAAAGCCTTATCTGCAAGGCTATGGAAGTGATCAGCATGGACCTTATCCACAGGCACATAGGTGACCTTCAACACACTTGACCTGACCCATTTTGGTTTTGTCAAGGGTAGATCTTTCTTATTAAACCTAGTGGACTGCTTTGATAATGACCCAAAAAGACCTGGGTGAGGGATAACAGGGCATACTGTTATGTTGATTTATCCAGTGTCTTTGACACTATCCCCTATTCAGGTATTCTAGAGAAACTCTGTCATCTGGGGATTAACCCATACACTACTAGATGGATAGCCAACAGGCTCACTGACCGATCACACACTGTCAAAGTTGAGGACTGCACCTCCACCACTATACCACTTACCAGTGGAATACCACAAGGATTTGTGCTGGGCCCTCAACTTTTTTGAAACTATTTCTCTGATCTCCAGGCAAAGATAGATGGCTTGTGGTTTGCCAGTTTTGCAGATGACTGTCAACTGGATGCAGTCATATAGAGTTCCCAACTATGTTAACATATTACAGAAGGGGCTGACACAGACAAATGGCTGGTGCCAAACCCATGGACTGAACCGTAAAGCAAAAAATGTCTCATTATCCCTTTAGCAAGGAAGTATCCCTGCTAAGTATGATATACCTAGCACCCCTCTAAGCTCAAACACAGTGTTGCAAGACTTGGGAACAACACATGTTGATAGCAATTTACACTTCAATCACTATGTGTCCACAGTGGTGAGACACACATTCTACATTGTGCAGCTCATAAATAAGAGCATCACATCCAAGACCATGGAGATCATAGCTTTGTTTTACTCTACCCTTATCAGACCACTAATTCAGTAAAATGCTCCCTTCTGGCTGTACCTCACCATACACCTACATCAATTGAAGAAAACACAGAGATTTGTGACTGGGAGAATCCAGGGCCTCCAAAACATGACAAACATGGAAAGACTGAAAGACCTGTCACTGTACTCAGTATCATGCAGGCTGCTGAGAGGTGACCTATGCCTGGCCTACAGAGCAGTCTCGGATGCTGCCCTACTGGAAAGGTTAGAGATCGCAAATCAAATGGGACAAGAATAACTTGCTGCTGGGATCTCAACTTAGCCTGTGACATAAACAGAACATGCTGGGGGAGACAGATATATCTCCCAGCAATTGCCACTCTTCTGTAATAGGCTCTGACTCCATGTGAAACAGTGCTCCTCAATGATCCTATTCAAGTGTAACCTTGACAACTGGATGGATGATTGTAAATTTACCCCTGGGGTGGAACTATATCCCTCATGGATGGGGCCAGTCAGTGCTGATCACAAAATCGCTCTGCTAACAATGAACATCTAACCATGCTCAATAAGGGTACTTGTGCTTTTACACAGCTAGGCTTGTAAGGTAAACACCCTAAGGCCATTAGGCTAGTAACCTCCTATGAAGCTATGAACCTATGCAGGCCTCCCAACATCTTCTCTCCAACATGCACTGCTGATGTCATCCACTATAAGTTAACCTGCAGTCTAGTAAAAGTCAGACTTGTGCCATGGTGCTTTCATAAAGTACTGAGTTCTATTGTCTGTGTTCTTAGATAGGGGTTCTGTTCTTACTGCAGTCGTGTGTGTGTCTAGCCTGAAGAGCAGAAGTGTGTAGCGTTTTGATTCTTGCACTTGCCTACACATCCATCTCATGCAGGCCTCTCAACATCTTCTCTCCAACATGTCCTGCTGATGTCATCCACTATAAGTTGACCTACAGTCTTGCAGAAGTCAGACTTGTGCTGTGGCGCTTGCATAAAGTACTGATTTCTGCAGTCTGTGTACTTAGATTCCATTCTCACTGCAGTCAACTGAGAGTGATGTGCTTTTGCTTGATATTACAGATAGCCTTTTACACCAGCATGTGGGACACTGTTATTACCATATTCTCCTCACTAGACACTGCTGATGTCATCAGCTATAAAGTGTTGCCTGTGACACTCCAAGTCAGACTTGAGCTGTGGTGTTTCCCTTAATTACAGAGTTCAGTAGTCTGTGTTCCTAGGTAGGGGTTCTAGTCTCACTGCAACCAACTGGGGGTGTATTTGTGCTCTTGTTTGACATTACACAGAGCCTTTTACACCAACATGTGGGACAGTGTTATTACCATATTCTCAGCACCAGACACTGCTGATGTCATCAGCTATTTCTGATTTGTGAATGTACACTATTCTCACCAGGACAGGATCAAAGACTGGCCTGGAGGCCAGGCAGAAGTCACTTCATGCTATACAATAAAGACTACAGTGACATGGCTTTCAGTCTATCCACATACGTCATGGTATGGTTTGTAGGCCCTTTGTTTACTTGGTGAGAAACAGATGTAGTCTGTCCAGCTGCTGAATGCATCTGGTGAGGTACATACATAAGAGAACATTATACTGTAATAGTGTTCTGATGAGGTTCAAGTACAGTGCTGTAATATAATCCTCAGATCTGAATACAATGGTGTGACTTATGATGTGCACAACATAAGCGTTCAATACCACTGTGGACACTTGATAGTCGAAGTTCAGATTGTTATCTATGAGTGTTCCCAGTTTTTGCCTCACTGGGTTTCAGCATAGCAGGACTGTCGTCAATGCTGTAATTGGCAGGGAATTCCACTTTGCAGAAGGACAAAATAAAAACTAATTTTTGCATTATTTGTAGATTGTGTGGCTTTGTCAACAATCATTTCTCTGTGTTAGCTCCTCCTGTAGTATGTTATCATAACGTGATTGCACCCAATATGCAAGAATCAGCAGAAGTGATAAGCCAAAGGCCATGTACTTTATCCTGTACTGTCGAGAAATACAGTCCAAACAGTAAAGGGCCAAGCACAGATCCCTGGTGTATGCCAGTGGTGACAGCTCTACTGGTAAAGGTTGATTCACCAACTTTCACAGTATGTGTTCTTTCAGTGAGCCAATTGGTTACTCATCTAGTGATGTAAGGGTTAATCACCAGCTAGGTGAGTTTCTAAATTATGCCTGCATGGGTGATTTTGTCCAGTCCCTAGGCCAGATCAGGATAGCCATTATGCACTATCTTACCTTTGTCCAGGCCTATCTCACAGATTCAGTGGGCTGTGGCAAGATCACAGATTGCCCATTGTGTGACTCAGCACATTCAACTTCCTGACATGGTTGAATGCACACTTCAACACACCCTCCACACAGACTGTGTTCCTGTAGAAGGGTGTACATCAACATGCATCCATGTGAGTTGGAAGAACAGCACCCAATGTATCCTGACTGTCCTCATCTGTGAGGTAGACCAACATGCTATCATGGGCATTTTACTAAATGGACACTAGTAATATCCCAGCTGTGTGCAACAGATCTGTGTGAGTTGTTAATCCTACATCATGTCTGTTACATCTGTTAGATGTCCTCAAAGAGGTCATTGAGGGCATGCATGATGACAACACTATCATCCTTTTGAACTTGACAACCCCAAGGCATTTGACACAAATCCATACTGAGGTATTCACTCAACACTGTCAGATTTGGCCATAAACACCTATATCACCAAGTTGAGAGACCACTGTATCATATACATGGCTTATAAATATGTTGAAACGTGTGAAGTGAAGTGCATCTCAGGTCCAGTGATCAGGTCTGTACATTAGGACTGTCTGCAATGCCCTTTTCTGTCTATTATTTAAGTCACAGTCATCACAAATGACATACACATCCTGTGTCCAAACAGCTGTTTGAAGGACTACAGATTGCGGGCAGTCATTGACTCCAACTGTGATATTAGTATAATACAGACAGTATCAACACACACCAAAGATTGTTGCCACAGCCATGACAACACCTGCAATGACACAAAAAGATGGGGAGATTTGTTACATCAGGAAAACAAACACACATCCCAAATGTAATGTGGACATCACACCCTATAATCAGGCCAATAGGTAAGTGACCTGTGTCCTGGGGTTGATGGTAAGTGGAACATAAACCAGCATGTGGTCACAGTGCTGACTACTCCCTTGTATGTAATACAACTATTGAGTATGCAAAGGACATCCACATCACAGCCATAATACCACCATAATTCACAGCCTTCATCACACCAATAACCGAGTACAATGCACCCTTCTTCATGTAGCTCACATCTTCCAGTGATGTGTAACTGAAGTGTACCATCTTTGCCACAGTGAGCTGTCACATATCTTATTGGCCATACTATATATATATATATATATATATATATGCAGACACACACAGTTGATGATTTTATGGGTGTACTAAATTTGTGTTATAATACTGATTTTATTTGAGTGGCCTGAGCTCTAAGAGAACAGCTACTTTATCTATGACTTCTCAACTCAAACAGTTGCACTGCCACTGAATATTAAAATAAGGTCATTAATAAAGGCAGCTTGCCAGGTATTCCTGACGGCCATCATTCCCTGTCTTCTACATCAAGCTGTACATCAATTATCTGCTTGTCTGAATAGGAGAAATATAAATATTTCCTTCTTGTGTTATAATGAGATGGGCAAGAAGACTATCAAAAAGTAGTTTCTCTGCCTTGTGCCCTGATAGTGCCAGGATGGGCTCTAACACTCCACTGACCTTTAAATAGATTAAGAAAGTAATCAGATAAATAATGAATGTTAGATTGTGGTAACCATTTGATACATCAAGACCAGCTAGAGCGAGTTCTGAAATACAGAGACTGAATGGCCAAAAGAATGAACATACATATACTAGGCTTAAAATGCCATTTCTTGCAATAGTCCTGTTTCTCCGAGGTATGGCGATCTCGGAGCCGGTATATATAAGTTCGGGCTGGGTGAAAAGAACTGTTAAGGAGAAGAGAGATCTTCGCACTTCTCCTATGTTTTCAGTCTTTTTTTTTTTGGCGTTTTGAGTGCTGACATTTCAATAGGGAGCATAGATTATATTTTTTGTACTACTTAGACATGCAACTGTTTGTATTTCCATACCCCGATACTAAATCACTGACAAAGTGTGATTAACTGGTTCCTGTTTTTATTATTACTGTTTTCATTTCCTCAAATTCAGATTAAATCTAAGCATTCCTTTCCTGAGCATTTTTTGATATAATGGCCCAGATTATACTGTAGTAGTGCACTCTTTTTCACAACATATTTATTTATTCTTTAGCCCTTTTTCAACCACAAGCTAGACCATAAGGGCAACAGTAAATAAAATATTTATAGTACCGGAAATGAAGTTTAGCCAATCGGCCAGCATGTTTTTAGGAGATGGAGGGGAGATGATATTGGAGTATCTACAGAAAAATCACATGGTTAATGAGAGAGTACACAGACTCTACACAGACAGTGGCCAGAAACTGTGACTCAACTCCAGGGCTTTGAAGAAGAGATGTAAGGACTGAGCACATTTAAAGATACACATTCTGAAATGGTTGAAACTAACCTAATGAGAAGCACACACAAGAGCTCTGCTGATAAACTGAAGGGCATTCCTCTCATTTTGGTTACTTCAGAGTGAGGTAGTTATTAATTTAAATCTAAGAGAAGAAAATTGGAATAATTTGTTCTAGACCTATACCACATCCTTGGAATCTGTTTCAGCAATGTTGCTGCAGTGCAGCATGTATGATATGATTCCTAACAGAAACCCTAGCGTAGAGGAAATATGTTGTTTGGATCCTCTCTGCCTTCTATTTTTATTCATTGAGATTGTGACGCCCGTGCCCTGGCCCAGCAATCAAGGAGCCTCAATCCTCACCACTAACACCAGAGAGGGCATCTCATATATGAGGAAAGGATAACAAATACACACAGTAAACTGCAATTTCCCTTAAGAGCACACAGAGATCACAGTCAGTCCAGGGCTGGTCATTCCCTTACTCTCCAAGTTCCCAATAAGACTCCCCACTGGCACAGCTATAGGGTCCAGATCTCAGCTTAGTGGGCAAGCTAAAACCTCTAGCACCCTCTCTGTCCAACCAGTGCTTTGTGTCCCTGCCCAGGTAGCTGACACACACACACACATGCACTTTGAAAATAGTTTATACAACCACACAGACACTCCTGGGGAAGGCTGGCACAGTTTCTCCAGCTGTGCTCCTTTCTCCCAGACTATACGGTAGTTCCACTTGCCACCACCCACTAATATTTATCAGCTACTCAAAGGCCCTTATGAAAGGGTGTCCAATTATTACTGTGCAATATTATTATCCAATTGGTAGTATGACTAAGCAGTCAAGGCTTATTAGAGTGAATTGGTACAGGGTCCTTATAGACATGCAATGTACTGTTAGAGCTTAACGTATCTCTACACAAAACAGCCACAGTTAAAAGGTTTTAAAATATGTAATAATAAATAATAAAAACACAAGACAATACTTTCTACAACACAGTGCTAGTCAAGAGTTCAGAGATCACACAGAAATACTTAAAATAAATCAGTAGTACAGTTCTGACATCACATAAAACACTTAGTCTAATCTTTCTAGTTCCTAGCCATTTCTAAAATAAAACACAAGTCTAAGATAACTTACATATGAGCAAGACAGTGCTCTGAGTTGGATGGTCAAGACAAAAATGCTTAATGCCTTCTGATTGTCTCTGTTTAAATTGTTATTTTCAGTCATGATTCCCATTACATCATTTCACACTTTCCTGGGGTTCCCAGGCTGACAAATAGTACATTCTTGTTATCTTGCACCTGCAGGAAACTACATCAATAAAAGGCATTCCATATGTAAACTCTAGTAATTATTCCTTAAGTTAAAACAATAGGCAGGATGCTTCACTCCAGACTCATCGACTCCAAATTCTAACTCCAAAGGGACAGGCATGAAATAATTTCAACTTCAAATGACAGACCAGAAATGCTTGACTTAGCTTTCTTTACAGCAGAGGGCAATGCTGCTACATTGTTTTAAGTTCAACAATTCACAGCATATTCTTTCATTTAAGAAAACAATCCTGTATTTCCACATTTCACAATATTTTCTTTCAATTAAGAAAACAAGTCTGTAGTGCAACATTCATATTTACAAATGATAGAATTATCTGCACAATTCTATCTGGCTAGGCTAGCAGCCTTCACATCCCCCACCACTGGAGAACTCAAGCTAGTTTTTCAATTGACCTTTGAGAAATGCTGCTTGAGATAGTTAGGTTTATCTGAGTATACCTTACCCCCATTCCCTGTCTTGAGAGCCCATCTGCATTGGCATTGCCAATCCCACTGCACTGCTGCACTAACATGTCATATGCTTGCAACCCCAGGCTCCATCTTAGCAACTTGGCATTTTGTTAGCTGGCTCTGTTTAACCATGTTAGGGGGTTGTGATCTGTCATAACAGTGAATTTCCTTCCATACAGATAAGGCTGAAGTTTCTGCAGTGCCCACACTATGGTTAGACATTCCTTTTCTACAGCTGCATAGCATTCCTCCCTGGGTTGGAGCCTATGACTGAGATAAATCACTGGGTGCTCTTACCCCTCTGAAGAAATCTGGCTAAGTACAGCCCCCAACCCATGGTTTGTAGCATCTATCTGCACAACAAATTATTTACTGTAATCTGGACTGGTTAACACGGAGTGCCTCCCAAAGCTTCTTTAAGCTTCTGGAATGCCTGCTCACAAGCTGGGGTCCACACTACCTTATCTGGCCTGTTCTTCATTGTCATGTCTGTGAGGGGAGCAGCTATGGTACTATAATTGGGGACGGGCTTTCTGTAGTACCCTACTGTCCCTAAAAATTCCCTCACCTGCTTTTTAGTAACAGGTGCAGGCCGTGCCTGAATGGCTTCCACTTTGGAAGGTTCTGGCCTTATCTTACCACTCCCCACTCCATGTCCTAGGTAGGAGACCTCTGCCATACCCACCTGACATTTGCTTGTGCTTAATGGTCAACCCTGCCCTCTGTAGTCTGCCCAGCACCCCCCTGACATGCTGAAGATGCTCTAGCCAGGAATGGCTGTAGATGGCTATATCATCTAGGTAAGCAAGGGCAAACCCTCCTGCTAGGCTATGATCTACCAACCTCTGGAAAGTCGCTGGGGCATTCTTCATCCCAAAGAGCATCTTTGTGAACTCATATAAGCCAAAAGGAGTCACAAAGGCTGACTGCTCTCTAGCACTGGGAGTCAAGGGCACCTGCCAGTAACACTTGGTAAGATCAATGGTTGCAAGATACTTAGCCCCACCCAGCTGCTCTAGGGCCTCATATGTCCTAGGCATGGGGTAAGCATCTGTCTCTGTGTGACTATTTACTTTCCTGTAGTCTACACAGAACCTGGTGCTGCCATCCTTCTTTGGCACCAGCACCACTGGGGAGGCCCAGGGACTGTTGGACTCTTGAATCATCCATAGTTCCAACATCTTCTGCACCTCCTCTCTCAGAGTCTGTTTGACTCTCTCAGACACTCTATAAGGGGCCTGCCTAATAGTCCTTTGGGGTCCTGTATCCACCTGGTGCTGCACCAGGTGGGTGCACCCTGGTTTCCCAGTGAACATGCCCCCAAATTTCTGCAACATTGCTTGGATTTCTTGAACCTGGGTAGGAGATAGCTGCTGGGACATTGCTACTCCTTCCACCAAGGTGTCAGCCCGAGCTCACTGAGGAGCTCAGTCCCCAGATCTCCCTCAGACTCCTCCTGCAATCCAGTGCAAATGCTCAGTACAAGGGCCTCCCTATCATGGTAAGGTTTCATCATGTTAACATGGTACAATTTGTGCCCCTGCCATCTGCCTAGCAGTTCCACCATGTAGTTAACATCACTTACCTTTCTTACCACCTTGTAGGGTCCCTCCCAAGCTACTTGTAGCTTGTTGTATCTGACAGGAATTAGTACCATTACCTGCTGCCCCACAGCATACTTTCTAGCTCGAGCATTCCTGTCATACCACACATTTTTCTGTTGTTGGGCTTATGCCAGGTTCTCCTGGGCCAAGCCCATGAGTTCCCTGAGCCTTGTCATGAGGTTTACGATGTATGCCACAACAGACTCCTTGTGAGACTTGCACTCACCTTGCCACTCATCTCGAATTAAATCTAGAGGATCCCTCACCCTTTGCCCATACAGCAACTCAAAGAGTGAAAAAAAATGTAGATTCCCGGGGAACTTCTCTGTAAACAAACAACAGATGGGGCAAATATTTGTCCCACTTCCTCTTAAACTGATTTGCACATGCCCGTAGCATGGACTTGATTGTAGAGTTTAACCTCTCAACAAGACCATTCGTCTGGAGATGGTAGGGGGTGGTCTTCATGTGCTTCACCCCACACGACTTCCACAGACAAGCCAGCAGGTCTGACATGAAATTGGCACCCCTGTCAGTCAGTATTTCTTTTGGGAAACCTACCCTGCTGAAAATCTCTAACAAAGCATTTGCCACCTTCTCTGCCTCAATGGAGGACAAAGCCACTGCCTTAGGGTATCATGTAGCATAATCCACTACCACTAGGATATACTTTTTCCCTGTGGAACTTGGGGTACTCAGAGGACCCACAGTATCCATAGCTACCCTCTGAAATGGCTCCTCAATCACAGGCAAAGGCATCGAAGGAGCTCTCACCTTGTCTCCTGCCTTGCCTATCTTTTGGCACTGCTCACAGGTCCTGCAATACCCTGCTACATCTCTGGAAATTTCAGGCCAATAGAAGTTCTGCATAATATGCCTCTTTGTATGTTTTATGCCCATGTGACCTGCAAAGGGAATATCATGGGCTATGGCTAGAAGTGCCAGATGGTAGGCTCTAGGCACTACCAACTGCTGTACTCTCTCATCTTCTAGCCCTCCCTCAGGGATCCACTCTCTGTATAGTAACCCTTTGTCCCAGTATACAGATTCCCCCTTCCTTGAGAATCAGGTGCCTCTCTAGCTACCTGCCTCAGGCCTTGCAATGTAGAGTCTGAGAGCTGAGCCTGTCTCATCTCTCTCCTTGTAACCCTTCCCAGCTCCCCTTCCACAGGAAGTCTGGTATCCTCTGACAGTGGTGCCTCACTATCAGCCTAGGTACTACTACTCATCTCTACCTTTGCAGCCACTCTGTCCAAGGGACCATCAGTACCCCCAAGCAGCTGTGGCTCAGCTTTAGGCTCACTGCTACAGAGTAGCTCCCTCTCTGAAGTAACCAATTCACCAGTCCTGGCTGCAAGTATGCAGTCTGTCTGGGTCTCCCCCAGGCTACCAGACCCACATGCTTGTCTCCTAGCATGACTGTGTGTAACTGCATAAGTACATGGTACTGCCTCATCCAAATCCTTCCCTATCAGGACATCTGCAGGATAGTAGTACGGCACCCCTGTTGTGTCAAGACAACCTACTATTGGCATTTTGTCTTTCCCACTTACTGGTTCCCTCACCTTTGGTTCCCCACCTTGCCTCTGTGGACACCTGTATGCCACTTGGCCCCACTGGTTGCATTCAAAACATTTAACCCTAGTTCCTGGATGTGTACCTGGACTAGTGGCTTCCCCTGCTACTGGCAGATTGTGTTATGGCAGTCTGTGCTGCCCACCGTAGGTTCCTTTAGACCCATGAGCAGTACTGGGGGTCCCCTTCCTGTGCAGGGCTGCCCTGCTTGCCAGGTATAGGTCTACCTTCTTCCCCAACTCATCTGAAGTAGCACATTGTCTATCAGCTAACTAGATCCTCATGTCTTCAGGCAAAGTGCTAAGGGCTTGTTCCCTCACCAAAAGGTCTGCCAGCCCTTCAGAAGTAGTGACCTGACATCCACTCACCCACCTATGGAAATAAGTGCTCAATTCAGCAACATATTCACACACACTTTCATCTGACTTACGTCTATGCTCACAAAACTTTTTCCTATACGTTTCAGGTGTTAGCTTAAATAACTCTAATAGACATTTTTTACAGCAGTATAATCAAAACATGCAACATCAGACATTTTAGATAATACAGTTACAGCTTTACCATGGATTAAGGGGGTCAGGAACCATACCCAGAGCCCTTGGTCCACTTCATACTGTTTACATACCCTCTCAAACATATGAATGAAACTATCAAATTTATCCCCCTCTTTAAACTGTGGAAACATTTTCTAACCTTTTGTGCTTTTAGGGTCCAGTTACTCCCTTCCCCATTACCTCCATGACTCTGTTGAAGAGCCAGCATCTCCTTCTCATGCTGCTTCTGCCTCTCTTTTTCCTCTGCTTCTAGGTGTAGCAGTTTATCATTCTCCTCACTCTCTAGATGCCTCAGTCTCTCAGCTGCTTCTAATTACACACGCCTGGCCTCCAACTCAAGTCTCTTTAGCTCCAGCTAGATTTTTACGTCCACTGCAGAAAGGTTGAGCTGTCCATTCTCCGAGGGTATTATATCTCCACTGCCAGTCTGATTGTCCTCCTGGTTGTTATTTTCTGATGCAGCTGTAACTAAGGCTGCAATTAAGTCTGCCTTAGTCAGGTTTCCATGCACCAGTCCCCTAGCCTGGCACATCTCTGCCAGCTGGCTCCTTGTCAGCTTTCCATACTCCTCTGCTGACATGCTGCCTGCTCACCCTGACTAACTAAGCTAACAAAAGAAATAAAGCAATTGTGATCTGAACTCTGAGTATTCACTGCGTGTCTGTTTTAGAGTACAAAACACCTTCAGAGCTCATTGTACACAAGCTACAGGAATTCACTCTACCCACATCGCTACAAGCCAATTACTATTTGCCACCTAATTAATATCTGATGTGGATATCCCACCACTGCCAAACCATAAATGTGATGCCCGTGCCCTAGCCCAGCAATCAAGGAGCCTCAATCCTCACCACTAACACCAAAGAGGGCATCTCATATATGAGGAAAGGATAACAAATACACACAGTAAACTGCAGTTTCCCTTAAGAGCTCACAGAGATCACAGTCAGTCTGGGGCTGGTTGCTCCCTTGCTCTCCAGGTCCCCAATAAGACTCCACACTGGCACAGTTATAGGGTCCAGATCTCAGCTTAGTGGGCAAGCTAAACCTCTAGCACTCTCTCTGTCCAGCTAGTGCTCGTGTCCCTGCCCAAGTAGTTCTCACACACACACACACACACACACACACACACACACACACACACACACACACACACTCACTTTGAGAAGAGTTTATACAACCACACAGACACTCCTGGGGAAGGCTGGCACAGTTTCTCCAGCTGTGCTCCTTTCTCCCAGACTATACGGTAGTTCCACTTGCCACCACCCACTAATATTTATCAGCTACTCAAAGGCCCTTATGAAAGGGTGTCCAATTATTACTGTGCAATATTATTATCCAATTGGTAGTATGACTAAACAGTCAAGGCTTATTAGAGTGAGTTGGTACAGGATCCTTATATACATGCAATGTACTCTTAGAGCTTAACTTATCTCTACACAAAATAGCCACAGTTAAAAGGTTTTAAAATATTTAATAATAAATAATAAAAACACAAGAAAATACTTTCTACTACACGGTGCTAGTCAAGAGTTCAGAGATCACACAGAAATACTTAAAATAAATCAGTAGTACAGTTCTGACATCACAGAAAAACACTTAGTCTAATCTTTCTAGTTCCCAGCTATTTCTAAAAGAAAACGCAAGTCTAAGATAACTTACATATGAGCAAGACAGTGCTGTGAGTTGGATGGTCAAGACAAAAATGCTTAATGCCTTCAGATTCTCTCTGTTTAAATTGTTATTTTCAGTCCCGATTCCCATTACATCATTTCACACTTTCTTGGGGTTCCCAGGTTGACAGATACTACATTCTTGTTATCTTGCACCTGCAGGAAACTACATCAATAAAAGACACTCCATATGTAAACTCTAGTAATTATTCCTTAAGTTAAAACAATAGGCAGGATGCTTCACTCCAGACTCATTGACTCCAAATTCTAACTTCAAAGGGACAGTCATGAAATAATTTCAACTTCAAAGGACAGACAAGAAATGATTGACTTATCTTTCTTTACAGCAAAGGGCAATATTGCTGCATTGTTTTAAGTTCAACATTTCACAGCATATTCTTTCATTTAAGAAAACAAGCCTGTATTTCAACATTTCACAATATTTTCTTTCAATTAAGAAAACAAGTCTGTAGTTCAACATTCATATTTACAAATGATAGAATTATCTGCACAATTCTATCTGGCTAGGCTGGCAGCCTTCACAGAGATGTTTAACCCTATGCTATTTCTTGACAAAGAATAATCAGTTATTGCAGTCATGGCCATATTCCCTCCTTTGTATAGATTACTGCAAAATTAAATCTTTGAAGGGTTGGTTATTCTATGTAGGAATAATTTCTTGAAAGTGTAATGAAGGCCAATTTCTATCCTTATTATTTTAAGCAGACTGCTTGAAAAATTTATCTTTGTTCAGCTCATCAATACAACACTACCAAAAACTGTCTGTCCCATGAACGATGTGGGTTATGGCTCAGTCAACATTCACTCAAAGCCCCATGGACCCTAACTAATGAAATACTACTGCAAATGGACAGAGGTCAGCTCAGTGGCACCATCTTTATCCACCTTACAAAAGCCTTCAACCTTGCTGACCACAACAAACTTTTCCATTCCCTAATACAAAGAGGCATACATTCTGATTCTCTACCTTGAGTTCAAGACTACTTCACCTATCACAGTGTCTTTGTTGAAATGAATGCCTCAGTTGGAGCTTTTCTCTCAGGGCAGTCACTGAAAAAGCGTACCTATCCCAGTCGCATTTTTCATGTCAACAAAGATAAATAAAACCAATTTCCAAATCAGTCAGCATTCAAAAATGAGTACTACAAAGGTCCACGTTTGCACATCTGCTATTCTCCATCTTTATAAATAAACTTCACCTTCCCCTCCTACCATACACAGATGACGATACTATTTCTCACAAATAACTCTGTAACCACCCTCCAGAAAGACTTGCCAACAGATTTCCTAGTCCTAATCCACTGGATCTCCAACAAAAGCCTCCTTCTCAACTTGAGCAAAACCAAAACTATGATATGATTTTTGTTACCAGACCAACACTTAAAAAAAAAACAATACTTTCTCCGTATATATGACTACAACACCATACCCGTAGAAAACACTACCTCTTTTAAATGCCTTGGCATTTGGCTTGTCCCCTCCCTTAACTTCTCCCAGTTACACAAGAAAATAGGTAACTTCCTTATATTTTGAGTCAATAAAATATTCCCCTTTCCTACTAAAACCTCCAGAACAGCCATAGGTAATGGCATTCTTTTTTCCCAACTTGAATATGGCCTCCCACTTATAGCTTCTGCATTAAAAACAAGCTCCACACATATTTAAACAATAATCAGCAATGTCAAATGTTCTTAATACAAGCTCAATACCTGTTTAGGGATTCAAAAAGCTTGCCACCAAAGAAGATGGGATCATTAACTCCTAAACTCACCCATCTGTCCAAGTTATGCCTGAAAGAATCAGTTGACTCAGATTCTACTTAGATGAATATAATGCCACCATTTACAAACAGTAACCATTTGAAGTGTCGGGACACATTAGAGCAAGTCCTAAAACATGGAGACTGAATCGCCTAAATAATGCACTTACATATACTAAGGCTGATATGCCATTTCTCAGAATATTCCCCTCTTTCTGAGTTATGGCATTCTTGAAGTTGGTATATCTAATTTCGTTGGGTGGTGGGCCTTGCATCTCCTGCAAAAAGTTTAAAGGAGAAGAGCAATGTTCAAGATTCACTGTCCTCCTATGTTTTCATTTTTTTTTTGTTGGCTTGTCAGCACTCTGCATTTTAAGTGTCATCATTTCAATAGGGAGTCTTTATAATTATACCACATGGTAGATCTCCCAATCTTTACCTATGGATTATTTCCCTGTCCCTAAAATGACCATCACTGTAAAACACTGTAAAAAGCCAATTGGCCTCCTGTTCATCAAAGAGTTGACCTTCTCCTAGCATCCCAACTATTCAGAACTATAGTCAGCCAAACATTTTCTCCAATAGCAGTGAAACTAATTACACAGCCTTCCTCTAACAATCTTAGAAACTACAAGCACTCTTCCCCACACTGTAAACCCCCTAAACTAAATTTCAGTGCTCAGAATACTTGCTTCTCTATACTAGGTCCAAAACTCTGGAAAAGTATTTCCCCATAAATAAAATACACCTCCACCTTATGATAAATTTAGGACTCTCCTGAAGGGCTACCTCATCTCATCAGCCAAATGTCATTCCATTTCATCCAGCCATATCACCTAACCTGAACTACATCTTTCTCTGGCTTTCTCTGTCTCTCTCTCTCACTCTTTACCCCATCTTTTTCTCTCCCCCTATCTCTGTCTATCTCTTTCTCCTACTAGTAACACTCCTACTGTCCCTCATAAGGCTGTTCAGTTGCACCAGTCTACACTGATAATAGTACAATACAGATGTGCATTTTTATTATGCTCTTGCTATCTTGCTAAATGTAATTCTGACTTTCTTTTTATTCCTGGGCTGAGAATTGGTCTCTTGTCATAAGTACTCTAACCTAGTGAACACCTTTTAAATAAATAAGTCTGTCTTTATGTGGCTTGGCAGGTGGCACAAAGAAACTCTATTAGGTTGCGAGGCAAAGACCGAGAGATAACAATAGTCATCAGACACCATTCATAAGGGATGCCAGCAACAACTCATTCACTAGTCCACAGGGCATCAAAGGCAGATGGAAGGAGTGCTTCTAGAAGCTTCTGAATGATAAAAACCCCTCTGCAGATGTACTGCCCCAAACACAACCTGCAATGAAAGAGCAAGAAGGGCCCACATTAGTAGATGCAGTCACAGCAGATATGATCAAGGTGTTGAACAAGTTAAGAGAAGAAATGGCTTCTGAGGATACTCATAGCACTATGGATAGAAATGAGTATCCCAGATGACTGGAGAAGTCCAGGTCAGCAGCAGGCTCAGATGAGATCACAGCAGATATGATCAAGATATTGGACAAGTTAGGGAAGAAATAGCTCTTCGGGGTACTCTCAGCAGTATGAAGAGAAAGGAGTATCCCACATGACTGGAAAATAAGCATCCTAGTGCCAGTACACAAGAATAAAGGGGATATTCATGACTGTGGGCAGTATAGAGGTATCAAACTCCTGTCACACTGCATAAAAGTGCTGGAAAGGGTGATTGATAAATAAATACACAGAATAGTAGAAAGTAAGATAGAAGATGAGCAGTTTTGATTCAAATCATGACGCAGCACAACCAATCCAATGTTTGAAGTGATAGAAATAGTGGAGAAGAAGCTAAAGATCAGGAAAGAGTCCGACTGGGCATTCCTAGACTTGGTGAAAGCACATGACAAGGTTCCTGTAAAAACTGATTTGGGTAGTGCCATGATGGTTTGAAGTTCCAGAACCACTTGCAGAATTAAAGCAAACTATCTGGAAGGACCCAATAACACAAGTATGAACGGTGTTCAGACTCACAGAGAGCTTCCTGTGGGTGTGCATCAGGGTTCAGCTCTGAACCCATTGCTATTTATACTGGTGATGGATTACATCAGCAAACCTGTCAGAGGGGACAGCTCAACAACGCTGCTGTATTCAGATGATCTGGCATTGCAAGAAGACTCTGATCAAGAACTTCAGCAAATGATGGAGGAATGGAATGTAAAACTGAAGGCACATGGGATGAAACAGAGCACAAACAAGACAGCTGTCATGGCAGCAAATGGAGAACTTGGAAGAAAGTGGAAAATGAGACAGAAGGGAAAACAGTGGAACAGGTTAACAGCTTCAAGTATTTGGGAGGGGGTAGTTGAGAAGAAGGAAAGTCTGAATGAGGAAGTCAAAGCTAGAATAAGAAGGGCAGCAGCTAACTAGCACAGAGTGTCAAGGGTGGTATGTGACAGAAGAGTGCAAAAGAAGCTGAAAAGCAACATGTACAAAATAGTGACGCGAACAGTACTACTGAATGGGACAGAAATCTAGACAGTCAAGACAGAACAGTTGAAAAAACTAGAGATGATGGAGGTGAAGTGCCTGTTGTGTAAGACAGGATGCATGATGTGAAACAGATAAAGAAATTATGACATTACAGTAGAAGCCAAAATTGCTGCAATTGCAGAGAAGATCAAATAGAACAGATTATGTGGTTTGAGCACGTGTAGGAAATCTAAAGATGATTTAGTAGACAGAGTCTGGGAGAGTAAGGAGGAAGGCAAGAGGAAATTAGGACATCCAAGAAAGAGATGGATGGATTGCATAAGATAAGATCTGCAGCAATCAGGCATGACTCTCAAAGAAAGTAGGTGTGGCACTGAATCAAGAGAAGTGGAGACATTTCACTCAGCACTCTTGACTCCATGTAGTAAAATGGTGAAAAAAAGGAGATGATGATGAAAAAATAGATGATTATGCTTCTTAAGGTAGCACCTTCATTGTTGTACATGTTGAAGAAGACCAGTGTGAACAGCATAGTAGTTCAGCCCTTAGGAGCATCCCAGATGTAGGTACTGAGGTTCAGTCCTCACCGTTGGTCACTGCCTATGTAAAGTCTGCATGTTCTCCCCACCTGTGTTTTCAGTAGGTTTTCCATTTTCCTGTTCTCTTCCCAAAAAATGCTGTATGTTTAGCTGTCCTAAACTACTCATATGCTTTACTTTTATCCTTGCCATAGTAGCCCATTCCATGGTTGAAAAGACATAGGCCAATTCACTTACCAGTTCATAGGTTCATAGGTAGGTACTAGGCTATCTGCCCAAGGGCATTTATAAACCTAGCCAGAATGTGTTGGCTTTCGCCTCCCTTTTAGATTAGTTTCCTGAACCTCCGTCCAGCAGGGCCACTGAAGTGATCCCAGGGGTAAATTTACGATTTCCCATCCACTCGTCAAGATTTCTCTTGAAGAGAGTCAGTGAAGGGCTTTGCCTAACATAGATTGGGATTCTATTCCAGAGCGAGGGAAGTCTCTGGGACAGGAATCTATCCCTCCAGCATGTCCTATTTATTGTTGTGCTGAGGTTTAAATCCCTAGAGCATGTGGCTCTAAGAGATTTGGTTTTCTTGAGGTGGAGCATGTCCATTAATTCCGGGTTAGACATGGCCTTGTACGTCAGGCGGAGATCACCTCTGAGTAGGCAGTAAGCAACCAAGTAGAGCTGGAATTTCTTTAGTCGACCTGCATAGGGCATCTGTTTGAGGCCCACGATTTTCTTGGTGAGGTACTTCTGTGGTCTTTCCAGCTGTTGCAGGTGACGAGTAAGGTACATCCCAAATGGGGCATTGTACTCTATTATGGGCCTGATGAGCGATGAGTAGAGGTTCACAATAACCTCTCATGATCTAGATGTGAACACTTTCGTGATTAGGTGGGCTACATAGAAGGATTTTCTAACCACTTTGGCAATGTGATTTTCAAAGGAGAGGTTGCTATCTACTTGGGTCCCCAGATCCTTAATTACATCTTCCGTACTTCGTGGATTACCACCTATGTGGTAGTTTGTGGGCACTGTTTTTCCCAAAGGGGATGACTGTGCACTTTTTGACATTTAGCTTGAGGCCATGGTTCTGACACCAGGTATTCGTCTCCGTGAGACCCTTCTGGAGGATATCTGTGTCAGCCAGAGAGTCGATTATGGCCCCCAGTTTGCAATCATCTGCGAACTTGGTCAGCCATAGTCCTCTCATGCTTGCCTGTACCTCAGAGAAGTATATACTGAACAGGAGGGGTCCCAGGACTGAGCCCTGTGGGACGCCACTTGTAACCAGTTTAGAGTCAGAGCAACTCTGACCATGTGAGTTCTATTCATGAGCCAGTTGGCAACCCATCTCGTGACATAGGGGTTAATGTTCAAGCTGGTAAGCTTATCTATAATGCCAGAGTGGGGAATGGTGTCAAAGGCCTTTGCGAGGTCCAGGTAGGCTGTGTGGACTACCTTTCCCTCATCTATGACCTTGGTAACTGTTTCAAAGAAGTCAACTAGGTTTAGGAGGCAAGATCTGCCTTTAACAAAGCCGAATTGGATAGGGTCCAGTGTGTGGAGGTTCCCATGTCTCTATTAATGAGGTCCATGATGATGCGTTCCATAGCTTTGCAGACCAGGCTAGTCAGGCTTATAGGGCGATAGTTCCCAGGATCCATTGTGGCACCACCTTTGTGGAGTGGGATAACTGTTGCTGTACACCATTCTTTGGGTACATAGCCTGTGGTAAGGCTGAGTTTGAACAGTGAATTTAGGTGAAGGGTTAGTTCATTTTGGAGGTCATGTAAGACGCAGCCTGGGATACCATCCGGTCCCATTGATGCTGTGTTTTTGGCTTTGGAAAGGGCTGTTTTCACCTGTGTGTCTGTGATGTCTGGGGCTCTACATTCTTCTGGGATGAACACAGGCCCTTTTGGGGGTGGGGGGGGGGGTAACGTTTGCACTGAGCCTGTCAGCCAGGATGTTGGCAATGTCAGTTGGTTCAGTGTATTTTTTGCCATTTTGCACTAGCTCAGAGCAGATCTGCGAGTTGCCACCTAGATTCTTCACATAGCTAAAGAAGGCTTTGTGATTATCTTTAGAGTCTTTGGCAATTTTTTTTTTCGAAGCTGGCCTTGGATGATTTTATGAGGGATCATGGTTTCTTGCTAATACTGATCAGGGATGCCTTCCCTTTTTGGGATTTTGCTCTATCATGTAATAGTTTCTTCCTTCTTTTGTAGAGCTTATTTATGGCCGAGGTCCACCAGACTGGTTTCCTCTTTTTGGAGGAGTGAGTCTTGGTTTTACTTGGAATGGCTCGATCCATGCATTCCTGTAGGTGCTCATAGAATGCATTTGTAAAGGATTTTGTGGTTTGGGCAGCATTATCCTTTAGCAAGGGGGCTTTGAAACTTTCCACCTTGGTCTTGAGAAGTGTAAAGTTTGCTTTTGAAAAGTTTTTCACAGTGGTTTTCTTGACTGGGGGTGGGGTCGGGATGTGGATGTCCAGTGTGATTAGTTTATGGTCTGATCTTACCAGCGATGGGTTTACCTCTGGTGTGGAACATTGATCCCCCATGTTGGTGATGATCAGGTCCAATATGTTGTCACCTCTTGTGGGAGTGATGGCCAGTTGTTCCAGGGCGTTTGAGTTTATAAACTCTAGGAAGCATTGGGCAAAGGAGTTAGTACTTGAGTAGTTTACCCAGTCAATGTTTGGGTAGTTGAAATCACCCAATATCAAGGTGTTAGGTAGGACCTTCATATTTTCCAATGTTCTCAGGAATGCTGAATGGGGGTCCTGAGACAAGGTGGGTGATCTGTAGCAAGCTACAATCTGAAAAGCAGCTTTGCCCACTGTTAGTTGCACAGGGATGGTCTCCGAGGCCTTGTGCTGTGCCACTAACCTGGAGGTCTGGGTATCCTTGATGAAAATGGATACACCCCCACCTTTTATATTTCAGTCCGGGTTCTGGGGCCGAAAGGTATGGTATGTGTTATAGCCTGGTAGTGCTGGGATGCTCTCTGCAGCCTTGAACCAGGTTTCTGTTACTGCACAGATATCAATTCTCTCCATACTGAGGAGTACCTCGAGTGCGTGCATTTTGAGGTTTAGACTTCTGGCATTGAGTAGCATTACCCTCAGTTTTTGGTTTCTTGTGTTGTTTACGGAGGTGGGTTTTTCTTTTGAGCCTTGCCTAAAAAAGGCACTATGTGGGTGGCAAGAGCCTTGGCCAGTATTCAAAAGCCTAAGGGCGACAAGTGCAAGCCGTCTCTGGTGAAGCAACATGGCTTGTCAAGCATGTCATCCCAAGCTGACAAGCACATTGGTCCCCTTTGAACAACACCAAAAGCTTAGCCAATTGTTAAAATTGATAATTTTATCTTTATACTGTGGCATCATTCTTGGTGAGGGCAAGATGCTACTCAGGGTCATACTGGCCTGGGCTACATGATCAGAGAGCTCCTCTATGTCTCTTTTCATGTAGTTCAGGGAGGTACATCTCAGGTCATTCACACCAACATGGACAATGACAGAGTCATATTTGTACCTGTTCTGGAGTGACCTGAGTGCTTGTGTTATGTGGCGGATCCTGGCACCCGACAGGCAACTTACAGTAACCTTCTCCTTGTTCAGTCTAGTGAGTGGGAAGTCAGTGTGCCTGACAATAGAGTCACCTATTACTAGTGTATTGGGTGTGTTATTTAGCCTTAAGGGCTGTGATTGTGTGGCACACTGACTTTGTGAAGTATGTGATACATGGTTGTTGTTGGGGGGTGGAGGTTGCTTGGATGACTGCTTTGGAGGTCTCTGCTGCTTTGGCAGATTTTTATTTAGAGCCTCCGAGTATGTTTTTGTGTATTTATGTGTTTTGTTTGCTGTCCAGTCTTGGGCTGAGAGAGCTAGGCCTCAAGTTTGGCTGTATAGTTGCATCTCTCCCATACATTTGTGTTTGTTGGAAGGAGGAGAGGGTTGTCTGTGTACATGAGGCAATTGTAACATTGCCTCAAGATGCCCAGATTCTCAAGCTGGACTGGAAAGTACATCTGAAACTGCCCTTTGGACATGCCTGAACAGATAAAGTGAACTGTTTTACTGATTGTCTGGTAGGGACGAATAGAGAGCCTTGTACTTCTGTATAGTATAGGGGGGTGTAGTGCTAGCGTTTATTAGTGCTTATGAAGAGATTTGAGCAAGTGCTGGATTGTAAAAGGAAAGGTTTGAGTGCTTAAGTTGAGAGTTTGACTAGTTCCAAGGGAAAAATTGAAGAGCAGACTTTGTGGAGCCGGGAATACTTTAACAATAGCTAACTGGCGCTGCGCGGTGCTGCCTGGCATGCAGTACCGCGCAAATGCGGGTTTTATAGCAGGGAGATGAAAGAGATAGAAATTAGCTCAAAATGGCCAATAAACTACTAGTTGCTGGGCTGAGACCACTCCTCCAGGGACAGATAGGCTGCTCAAAGCTCCCCACTCTCACTGGTGAACAGAGAAACTTCCTTCTATCCAAGTAAGGTATGGGCAACACAGGAACTTGTACCACAGCCCTGAATTCAGCAGAACCTGAAAACAGGACTAGACTAGCTTAGAAAAAGAGGGAAACAAGAATTTTTTTTTTTCAAAAATACAGTAACTTTACTCTAAAACACTTTAAATGCTCAGAAAAGGCTAGCACACTTGAGTGTGTAGCCTACAACAGTTAAACAGATGATTAGAACACAAAAATGACTAAAAACAACTTTAACAAGTGCAAGCAGAAAAATAAGTACAACTTGCAGCCCAAATAAGCTTTTTTAAAACACAAAAACGATAGAGAATCACATTTTAGGTGAAATAGTTAACAAATGAATATATTAAACTACCAAGGTCTTAAGCAGGATTTTTAGTATAAGTTATCAGCTCAACATGCATATACATGATTAGTAAAACAGAATGGCATTTTCTTCCATATTGTCAAACACAAGCACAAAAACTGAGACAGCTGCAGGGCAGAAGACAGGCAGAGGACCCATGTTACAATTAGTGGTAGACATGAGTGATGCTGATGGTGAAAAATAAGGAATGTCCCAACAAGTACAGAACATCTGAGTGGAATGGGCATCTGAAAAGGTTTGCATGGCAAAATGAATGGTGTTTTCAGGGATAATGGATAGTTAGACAGTAGGAAGGGGTAGCTTTACATAGGTTAATTAGAGTTTTTTCTATTACTATTTCTGCTTGGCAATTTGGGGAGAACATAGGGATATTTTCTTGAAGAGGTAATAAATGCTGATGCTTCTTAAAGTATCTTATGCATTACTACACATGCTAAAGAAAAGAAGACGAGAAATACCACCACCTGAAAATGTCATTATCAGACCTCTCAGTTGTCCCTGTTTTGGAGGAACTGCCCATTTTAGGCCTGATTTCCCCTGCAAAGGATGTCCCTATTTTCAGGCTTGATTTACCCCTTCCCACAATTTTCTGAATCCTCCTCATTACAAGTGATTTTTAAAGGTGTCCAGTACATAGAAAACCACACTACATACTAGTGTCAATATTAATTTAAAGAAAGGGGGCACACATGTTGCATCTCCTTTTTTTTCTGAAGCAAAATAAATGACCTTGTGCAGTAGAAATTTGCAATATAGTTCATTCAACTCTGTATATTTTTCACTGATTTTTTAATAATGCTCTTATATTTTCCATTATTTTTGTCATTCCCAATTTTTTAAATGCGTGTTTGAATTGCATCTCACATCCTACTGGATGTGGGAAGTATGTGCTATTTGATATTCATATTTGATGGTAATTAGATATCCAGATATTTTAGCAGCATGTTATCAGTTTTCAAGGACCTTTGTTCCTGTTTTCAAAGTATGCAGGTTGAGGGGTATGGTTAGTATACGAATTGTGTCCCTATTCATTATAGCCACAGTTCCAGTTATTACCTAATGACTGGTTATGTTTGGATGGTGAAAAAAAATCTGCTTTCAGTTTCATATGCCAACATTTTAGGAGAGGATATTTTGAGTGTAGATAGATGTAGCTATAGCAGACTGTCTGGATAAAAACAGGCAAATGCATAGCTAAAAATGAGGCATGCACTATAATGAAGAACCGATTAGTGACCTACTTCGTACACCATTCTATTCTCACTTATGAGTCATGACCGACTCCTACAATGACCCAGTGAACTGTGCCGCTCTACATAGTAATACCAAGTAGTAGAATTAGGCAAGACTATATGCACTGTAACACAAGCAAGTAATTGTAGAAGGTATTTTCATAATAAAATTAGAAATATTTCCTCAATTTGGCAGTCTTGAACGATACAGAAAAGAAATATAAATAAAATGAAGTATTTTCTGTTGGTATAAACAAGCTGCATGCAATTGGATTTTATGCCTAAGCATTAGTGACTTTTTTCAAATGCATGACAAATAAGATTGTAAAGATGTGGTCATGGTTATTAAACAAACAGCACCATTCAGTTTGGGATGACTAAATGTGTTGAAAGAAGAGTGAAACAAAATAAGACTAGTTTACCTAATATGGAATGATTATGATGTATGGGCTTGAATTATCAGAAATGGCATAATTCCCAAGTTGTAATCCGGAGAGATGGAAGCAAAAATAATGTAGTTTCTAACCTCTTACCTGAAAGATATTTTCTGACATAAGCAATCTGAGGGTCATACTGCTCAACACTAGAAGTCTAAATTTCAAGATGCACTTGCTCAAAGCAATCCTCAAAATGGAGAAATTTGTGCTGTAATGCAGACCTGGTTTAAAGCAGCAGAAAGCACCCCTGCGCTACCACGCTATAACTCATTCCATACCTTTCGGCCCCAGAACATGGACCGAAGCTCCAAAGCCGGTGATGTCTCCATATTCATAAAGGATATGCTCAATTCCAGACTAGTAGCCCAGCATAACGCATCCACCTTGAATCCCGGGAACTACCACCCCATCAGTCTGACGAGCCTGATTTGCACGGCCATGGCAAGTATTTTCATGGAACCTATAAACAAAGACATTGGCAACCTTCAAACACTGGACCTCAATCAGTTTGGGTTTGTGAAGAGCCGATCTTGTCTCCTGAACCTGACTGACGTCTTTAATCAGTCTCCAGAGTCATGGCCAAGGGTAAGGTGGTCCACACAGCCTATCTGGACCTCGCCAAGGCCTTCGACACCATCCGTCACTCTGGAATCATTGATGAATTTACTAAGCTGGGCATTAATCCCTACGTCGCGCGATGGGTTGCCAACTGGCTTACTGACAGAACCCACACTGTAAAAGTAGCCAACTCCAAATCCAGCTCCAGACAAGTGACAAGTGGAGTACCTCAGGGTTCAGTCCTGGGACGGCTGTTGTTTGGCATCTACTTCTCTGAAGTACAGGCCAACACTAAGGGACTCTGGCTAACAAAGTTTTCAGATGACTGCAAACTGGGAGCCATTATTGAATCCCCAAATGATGTGGATATTCTACAAAAGGGCCTTACAGAAACAGATGCTTGGTGCCAGAGCCATGGGCTCAAGCTCAATGCCAAGAAATGTATAGTTATTCCCTTTGGGAACAAACATATACCCGTGAGTTACCACATAGGTGGCAGTACACTAAACACCAAAACTCTGATAAGAGAATTAGGGACACAGGTGGACAGTGGTCTCACCTTCGATAACCACATCGCCACAACAGTCAGGAAATCCTTCTATGTGGCACACCTCATCACTAAGGGCTTTTCATCCAGAAAAAAGGAGGTCATTGTCTCACTGTACTCATCCCTCATTAGACTCATTATAGAATACAATGCCTCATTTGGTATGTACCTCTCAAGACATCTGCCACAACTGGAAAGGCCGCAGAAATACCTCACTAAAAGAATCACAGGCCTAAAGCAGATGCCCTATGCTGACCATCTAAAAAAACTCCACCTATACTCTGTCGCATATCGTTTACTCAGAGGCAATCTCTGCTTAACATACAAGGCCATGTCAAACTCAGAGCTGTTGGACATGCTACACTTAAAGAAATCCCAATCCCTCAGAGTCACACGCTCCAGGGATCTAAACCTTGTCATCACAATGAACAAAACATGCTGGAGGGATAGGTTCCTGACCCAGAGACTTCCCAGATTCTGGAATAGACTGCCCATACATGTCAAGCAGAGCGCCTCTTTGGCCCTCTTCAAAAGGAACCTTGATGATTGGACGGGAGATAGGAAATTCACCCCGGGGATCACATCAGTCGCCCTGCTAGACAGGGGTCCAGGGAAGTAAATACTGTGGGAAGAAATAGCCATGAAATTGTTATGGCTAGGCTTGTATAGGCCCTAGGGCCGATAGCCTAGTACCAACCTATGAACATATGAACCTATGAGATACTTTGGGTGCAACTAGCATTGGGTAAGACGGCGATTCAGGTCATAGCCTGCTATAGGTCCCCAACCATGTCCCAAGACTCTCACTCCACATTCCTAAGCACCCTGGAAACTATTAAGGTCCAACCCAACACTCTCATACTAGGTGACTTAAACTGCCTCTCCATCAGTTGGGAAAACTACTCATGCACCAATACACTGGCCCAATGCTTCCTGGAATTCATCAGTTCCAATGCCCTGGACCAGCTCATTCTTACCCCCACTAGAAGAAGCAACATCCTTGACCTGGTTATTACTAACATGGGCAACCTTTGCTCTACACCAATAGTCAATTCCTCCCTGGTTAGATCCGACCACAAACTAATCACCATGGAAACCAACATCCCACCCACACACCCCGCAAAGGTAATCACCATGAAAAATATCTCCAAAGCTGACTTTGGGCTCCTAAAACAGAGGTGGCTAACTTCACAGCATCCATGTCAATGGAAAATAGATGCATGACTGCCGAATCATACACCAATGCACTGTACGAACATGTACATAAATGCATGGAACTAACCATACCCAACAAAACCAGGATGCTCTCCTCCAAAAAAAGGAAGCCAATCTGGTGGTCCCCTGCCATTAAACTCTACAACAGAAGGAAGAAATTGTTACAGAAAAAGGGGAAGTCCCAAGACTGGAAAAACTCCCTTATTAGCCTCAACAAAAAGTTGAGATCCCTCATCAAAACCTCTAAAGCCGGCTATGAAGGCAAAATTGTGGCAGATACTAAACGCAACCACAAAGCCTTCTAAAGTTACATCAAGAATTTCCATGGCAATACCCAGGTTTGCTCTGAGTTACTGCACAATGGTACCTAATATAATGAGCCAACAGATATTGCCAACATACTGGCCAGCAGATTCAGTCCCAACTTTACCCCCCCCCCCCACCGAATGGACCAATCACAATACTGGAGGAAATGCCAGGCACCCAGCATTACTGCAGCACAGGTTGAAGCTGCATTGTCCAAGCCAAGAATACAGATTCCATGGGACCTGACAATATCCCTGGATGTACTCTACATGAACTACAAAGTGAACTGGCACCACATCTATGTGCCCTGTTCAATGACAGCTTCACCTCAGGCTTTGCCCCTACGAAATGGCACACTGCTACAGTCATCCCTCTCCATAAAGGGGGAGCGACTACAGACCCTGGGAATTATTGCCCCATTAGCCTGACAAGTCTGATATGTAAGGCTATGAAGAGCATCATCATGGACCTAGTTAACAAGGATATAGGGAATCTTTAAACTCTAGATCCCACACAGTTTGGTTTTGTGAAAGGTAGATCATGCCTGCTCAGTTGACTTCTTTGAGTCAGTCACCAGAGCTGTGGATGAGGGCAAGGCAGTTCATACAGCCTACCTCTATCTGACCAATTCCCCACTCAGGAATTATTGATAAACTCACTAATCACTAGATGGATTGCAAATTGGCTCACAGAAAGAACCCACAGTGTGAAAGTAGTGGACTCCAAGTCAGACTGCCGACCAGTCACGAGTGGAGTCCCACAGGGATTGGTCCTGGATCCTCTCCTGTTTGGCATCTACATCTCAGAAGTCCAGGCCAACACGGAGGGACTCTGGCTGACCAGGTTCCCAGACAACTGCAAGCTGGGAGCCATTATTAACTCCCCAAGTGATGTAGACATCCTACAGAAAGGCGTCACTGAGACCAATGTCTGGTGTCGAAACCATGGCCTTAAGCTTAATGCCAAAAAATGCATTGTCAACCCCTTTGGGAAAAACTCAGTTCCCACTAATTACCACATCGATGGGAGTCCAATGAACATTGAAGGCGTTATAAGAGATCTGGGGACACAGGTTGACAGCAACCTCTCCTTCAACCACTACATTGCAACTGTGGTCAGAAAGTCCTTCTGTGTGGCACATCTCATTACCAAGGGTTTTGCATCCAGGAAGAAAGAAGTCATCATCTGTCTCTACTCTTCCCTCATTAGGCCATTCATTGAGTATAATGCTCCATTTGGCATGTACCTCACTAGACACATGCAACAGCTGGAAAGGCCACAAAAGTACCTCACAAAGAGGATCCTAGGCCTTAAACACATGTCCTACATGGACAGACTAAAAAAAAAATCAAGCTATTCTCTGGCTCATATCATCTACTAAGAGGTGATCTCTGCTTGACTTACAAAGCCATGTCTGACCCAGCTCTGTTAGAAATGCTACATCTAAAGAAATCCCAACCCTCTGCACCACATGCTCCAGAGACCTCATCCTCATTACCACAATCAACAGAACATGCTGGAGGAACAGGTTCATAACCCAGAGACTGCCCATGCTCTGGAATAGACTTCCCATACATGTCAAGCAAAGCACCTCACTGGCCCTCTTCAAGAGAAATATTGATGAGTGGATGGGAAAGATAAAGTTCACCCAGGGATCACTCTAGTGGTTTTACTTGATAGAGGCACTGGGAACTAACGTTGGGCAGCACGATGCCAGGGCACTTCTCTGGGCTAAGCTTGTAAAGGCTCCAGGGCCATTAGCTTAGTACACACCTAGGAACCTAGGAACTAATTAGACTGCTAACTTAAAACTGCAGATATCCTGCCAAAATGTAGACATTTAAAAAGTATGAATAAATACTTCTAGTAAGTACAATATAACATCAGGAATGCTTCCTTTTCTAGATTATTGATATTTTCATGCTGGAAATGTTTTTCTTCTGTGGAGGTATAAACCTTTAAAAATAACAATGTGTAGTAAAAAGTACTTCTGGCATTGCCCCTTAGGGGATTGCAGCTGCTACTGGATATAGATTTGCATACTTTTTTAAATATTAACATACCTGCCTTCTGAAGCATGTAGCACAGTCTTTACCTTGCATTTGTACTGTGCATGTTAGTATTGGTGATAACAGATTATTGCATCGTGTAGTGTATGTGTACTGCTTTAAAAGGTTAACCGGTTTTAGTCTTTCTCAGTGGTCCTGAATGTATATTATATGGTATGGTATTCTGTACATGTACAGACTAAAACCAAATGAAGATGAACCTGGCCACATATAATCTGTCCCTCCATTCACCTCAACTTAACTTTTATTATAGTGCTCTATTCTACTGGACTTTATCACATAGCATCTTACAAATAAATGAAACTGAAACAAGCACACCTTTTTAAAAAGAACTTCAGTAAAATAGCAAAAATATATACCATATAACATAGTCTTCATAATTTCAGCATCTTGGCATATTAAGTGTTACATGGTGACAGATGTAATTGCAGATCAGTCATTGCATCTTTTGTTTGGGAAAGTAGCGCAACTGTAGCCGTCAAAAAAATTAATTTCCACTACTTCTTTTAAAGAATGTATAAATATTGCTAATACTGTATGTCAAAATAACTTAGTCACTATTAAAATAAGAAGGGACAAAAGTACTTCTTACTGTAAAAAATTGGTTAGAGTTATGTATTTTATTAGAAAAGTATTGATTATTATTTAGTAGTATATGTCTATTTACTAAATGTTATTATTTTCTTTGAATTGGAATTGAATATATGCTGAATAATTGATATAGAGACTATTGTAAATAGTTGTTTTAGTTGTTGTTTAATATTAATGAAAATATTTTGTTGAACAGTGTTTTTCCTTAAAAAAAAAAAAAAAAAAAAAATGGAAAAAAAAAAACTTTCCAGGGTAATTTGTCCCTGCACTGAAAACTGTGGGGCCAGCAATTTGATTTATTCATGGCTGCAAGCAGAAAATCCAACTAGCTTAAGGTACTATGTTTCAGCATGTCACAAGGAAAAAAAGCTGTGATGGTTTTCAACACGTGAGCTTTGAAAGGGAAAAAAGGATATAGTAGTGGTATCATAATTACTAGGAGCCATGAAAAAATCTGCCATATATCTACCATCTGCTCTTCATGAAAGCACAAAAACCCTACTGAGTTTGTGATGCTTATATAATGGAAATTAAAGAATCAAGACAAAGAATGCAAATCAGGTGAACTGCATAATTCATTGGTATGAGGCAGAATTAGAAGTAATCAGGTGTGAGGCAGATTGTTGAGAGAATTAGATTTAGGGGGTATTCAGAAACAATTAGCATGTGTCAAAACTGCATAATGAGTAGTGATGCACATAGACACTATATGGGCATAATTCAGTGACAGCACAGTGTTCATGTTATGCAAATGAATGCCAGCTTGCTAATGAGGCTCAACACGTATGCCTAAGCAGATGACAAAATTAAACATGGAGGAGTGATTCAGAAATGTACAAAATTAGGGCAAAGAACCACATCACTCATCTCTTCTGAATGCCAGGATTTCTCAGTATACAAGAAATGTATTCACCCTACAGTAGGAATGACAGCAGCCTTAGCTGAACAGCAAATATTAGTGGCCTCTCTTGGAGCCAGTAAGACTGTCACCCTCTACATCACAGATGGGTCTGCCAGAGATTGTAATGCCATCACCGTCATAATTAGGACAATGTTGACTGCTACAGTGTAGACAGAGACACCATATGGGAGGTAGTAGACATATGCTGCCCCCACATAGTTTCATGGGATGTGTGGACTATACTTACAGCAAGGCAAGTGTGGTGAATGGATCTTCCAGCTGATGTTGTTGTCAGGTCAAAGACAAATACAGAATGCACTGTTTCTCTCTCTCTCTCTCTCTCTCTCTCTCTCAGATAGTTCTTAAATTAATATTTTAAATATTGCTACTGGGATACTTGCAGCATGACATCACTTTTGTCATCTGACTTTTTTTCCCAAGCTAAATCCCCATAATAGCATTTAGCATCTCCCTGTGAAAATACATAGACAAAGGCTTTTGCTCAGAGCTGTGCAGCTGTTGGAAGTCATAAAGCAATAAAACACTTCCACATCTTAAAACTAGTAATTACCTCTATTTCAAGACAATACAAAAACCTTCTAGTTCTAGACATTGTGTATGCTACTGCACTGAAACTGAGAGTTAACATCTTTTGTTTATGGTCCAGTTATAAAGTAACAACTATTATTAACTTTTGCAAATTAATCTTCTATGTTCCAGTAGGGTACACTGTGGATACATCTTTGAAGCTCAGTACTGTGCAAACCCTGTTCAACACACACTTCTGTACCAGCAGTTTGATACACCCATAACTTGCAGTTCTAATAAATTTGTAACATAAGCATATAAATCATGTTGATATTCACAAATGACACACAACCACTTACAAAATTCCAGATAGCTGGTCTGGCAGTATCTCATTCGGTCACACTTCTATATAAATCATTTTAATATTCACAAATGGCATATAATTATTTACAAAATTCCAGATAGCAAGACTGACAATATTTCCTTTTGCGACAAGCATCACACTTTTTGAGTTTTCAGGTCAGATCAAATTCTCTTGGAAGATTATATGATTCTCTTACACAGCCAAAGGTACTGTAATCCTGTCCAAGAATGAAAGAGCAGTAAATAAGTATGGTGTGTACTATACTTAAAATTAAGTTAGCAGAATTACTGGCAAAAAAATGGGAACTGTATAACTCATAGTACCTAGTATATCCTTGTAACTGACGGCCTACATATGCAAGGAACAAGGAAGGCATATTTCATCTGTGGAATAGCTTAAGGATGCACATTAAGAACATCTTAATCTTATGCACTTTAGGGAGGTGGTATTTTAGACCTTTGACAAATTTTCCCCACAGTGAGTTGTTGCATAAATATGATAATGTATGGTCTTTCCTTTAGAGACCAGATTTTCATTAGTGGTGAAATATATTCCAGGTATGACAAAAATATACCTTTACTTAACCCTGACCTTGCTTCTAGAAAAAGGAAGGGGGTTATTTTCCAGCATATTTTCAGTCAGCAGCTGCCTTTATGTGGTAATAAAAAAAAATCTTTGTTGGGTATTTGAAGACTATACTATTTTCAGTTTTTACTACTTGGTTTTGTAATATGCCATATTTGTCAGGCACAGAGAGCTTCTTGCATAACCAAAGAACTCTGGCAATGTTCTGGCTTCATTTACTCTTATCACATTAGTGCTAAACCATTCAGCAGTACTAATGAGGTTTGTACTAAACACAAGAGCAGGTTAACAATACAGTCTACCAGCCTGGGATTATCTAACATTGGTCCATTTATAAAGGCAGTGAATAGCAGGTTAACAGAGACTTTTATGTGTTTCATTATTAGAGGTTCATGTGTCAGAGTGGATTTCCTTCTCTGAGACATTTTTAAGTAAAGGTATCCATTAGCCCATATATTCAGTTTGCTTGACAGAAATAAGAATGTGTGAATATATTTACTACTTCATTTATGGCCTTGCTAGTTATTAATATTCATCTTTTTGAAATGCTGTGCACTGCACATACTGAGCATGAGGGTGTTGACTGGGTCCCCTTGCATTGTCTTCTGCCTATTCTCTATATTGAGTTAATAAAAGCAGTTCAGGACTGACAGTGTGAGATTTACACAAGATCTCTAAGGTTCTTCTATCACCATGATGGCTGAAAACTACGGTGTTAACCATAAAGCAGAAATGTATAAAAATGATTGTGTATAGGTGATTCCTTTCATTGCTTGAGCCAGGTAGTGTCAGTTAAATATGCATGCATGCTTTTTATCTAAGCTGCATCAGCAGTTCATTTACCTTTCATGACACAGGTCAAATTTTGCTCTAGTAAGGCTGTAAATGATGGAGACTGTCTTGTGACAGCATATACCATTTCCTTTACAGCTATTGCATTCAATAAACTATAATGTGCACTGTAAATGCAGTAGACATGTGGTAACATAAAGCACAAAGTTATAATCAGATACAGGCTCTGTTCAGTAAAGGAAGGAGGGTGCGAAAGGATATAATGATATAACACTTGCATTGTCATTAGTTTGGTAGCTATGAACACTGTGCAAGTGTCACTGAGGTATAACCTGCAGAAGGGAACACATTATGAAGAACAGATCTCACCTTTTGCCATCTGTCCCAAATCATAATATGTAATACTAGAAAATGTACTAATGTCGAGATATACTAAATCTCCAGACACTGGACCCAACCCAGTTTGGTTTTGTCAAGGGCAGATCATGCCTATTCAACCTGGTGGAGTTCCTCCAGAAGGACAAAAAAAAGCAATAGATGAGGGCAAAGTCACTCTCACTGCCTACCTTGACCTGGCCAAGGCATTTGACACAATATCCCACTTGGTTAATTACAAACACATATGTCACTTGGTGGATAGCCAACTGGCTCACAGACAGGATCCAGGAAGTTAGAATTGGGGAGTCCACCTCTACAAAGAGGTCAGTCACAAGTCGAGTCCCTCAGGGATCAGTCCTTGGACCCCTCCTTTTTGGCATTTACTTCTCAGAAGTCAAGGCCAATGTCAGTGGTCTCTAGATGACTAAATTTGCAGATGACTGCAAATGAGGAGCTGTCATTGAATCTCACAATGACACAAATGTTCTCCAGGAGGGGCTGACACAGACAAACAACTGGTGTCACAGCCATGGACTAAAACTAAATGAGAAGAAATGCATAATAGTATCATTTGGGAAGTCATCCATCCCTGGTAGCTATCATATTGACAACACACCCCTTAGAGTTGACCTAGTAGTCAGGGACTTAGGGACACACATAGGTAGTAATCTAGCCTTTGATCATCATGTGTCTACAGTGATGAGGAAATCATTCTATGTTGCACAACTTATAAACAAAGGTATGGCATCTCAGTCCAAGGAAGTCATTGTTCCACTGTATTTGGCATTCATCAGACCTATACAATGCCCCCTCTGGTATATACCTAACCAGGTATTTCCAATAATTGGAACATCCACAGAGGTTCCTCACTAAAAGAATATAGGGCGTAAGTAATATGTCCTATGCAGACCTCCTCAAGGCCCTATCTCTGTATTCCCTCTCCTAGACTTTTGAGGGGAGATCTATGCCTGGCATACAGGGCATTGTCATTCCCCACTCTGATGGATCGCCTGCATATCCACAAAACAAACAGAAGCAGAATTACCCGCTCTAAAGACTTAAACCTTGCCTGTGATATAAATAGGACCTGCTGGAGAGATAGTTATGTATCTCAGAGACTACCCCATCTATGGAGCAGGCTCACCATCCATGTGAAGTAGCGTTCCTCCCAAACCCAATTCAAGTGCAAATTGGACAATTGGATGGGAAACTGGACATTCATCCCTGGTTTGGCATCTATGTCTCTAATGGACAGAGGTAACCTGTAAATGTTTCATTTGCTAGGCCCATGCTTACACTTATCAAGGGTTTCAGAACTTGTCAGAGATTTGGGATGCATGGCTAGGCTTAAAAAGGCCCTTATGGTCATTAGCCTAGTAAACACCTATGAACCTATTAACCCAGTGTGCAGAAAGGTTTGTGTAGCATTAGCTGATCTTGTGATGGGAAATTTCCAGCATCTGACATGGAACACATTCGGAGTTTCACAAGCATCAGGCTTGTATATCCTACATCAGTTTCCTGATGTGATGTTGCAGCATGTAGAGGAGCATATATGGTTTTCATGCGCAGTAGAGGAGGGAACCACCATTTTTATGCAAACATTTTTGCAACATAGACTATTTCCCCGAAGCTCTGGTGGGGCATTGCAACCATGTTGCTATCAAGGCCCAGCTGTACCTGGTGGCATCCAATGTATCATAGGTTCATAGGTTGGTACTAGGCTATCGGCCCTAGGGCCTATACAAGCCTAGCCATAACAATTCCCTGGATATTTCTTCCCACAATATTTACTTCTCTGGACCCCTGTCTAGCAGGGCGACTGACATGATCCCCGGGGTGAATTTCCTATCGCCCATCCAATCATCAAGGTTCCTTTTGAAGAGGGCCAATGAGGCGCTCTGCTTGACATATATGGGCAGTCTATTCCAGAGTATGGGGAGTCTCTGGGTCAGGAACCTATCCCTCCAGCATGTTTTGTTCATTATGATGACATCCAGAAGGGCTTCCACTCTATCAGCTGCCAAGTGGTGTGCAATGCACTGGGTATTATATACACTGTGTCTGTGTAACTTGCAGGCAGTACCTGTGATTCCTGATCCCTGCTTCTGGAGCATGTTACCCTTACTTTATACATAATTTTTACTGACTACATTTGTAAATAATTCATAAAGGTGTAATAGTGTTTAGTACTTTTCCGTTGTAACTGGCTGGAGCTTTTCTCCCAGGTTCTTCACTGAAAATGGGCTTATGCTCAATTGGACAATCTTTGTAAATGAAGTGAATAAATAAATGGGGGGGGGGCTTCCCAGCAGAGCTGTAGCTGGCTTTTCTGGCACCCTGTGCAGCTCCCCAATCTGACATCCCCTCAAATAAAGTTGAGGAGCAAAAAAAAAGCCCCTTTCTACTAATTTATTAAGTGGCTTTCTGCAGGCTAAATACTACACATATTTGTAGAATATACATTAGAATAGTGGATGATGACTCCCATCCTAACCCCCCAAACTATGGATGAGATAGTGTGTAACACTGTGCATTTGCAGGCACGGAACATTGTTGAACATGTATTCGGACTCCTAAGGCATGCCTCCTCTGCTTGGATACATCTAGTGGCACACTGCAGTATCCATCTGAGGCCTGCAGTCAGTTATTCATGGTGTTTGCCATGCTACACAAGATATTGCTACAGAAGCAGCTAAAACTTGGAAACATTGTAGTACTGCCTGACAGACCTGTTGTAGCAGCAGAGGAAAAGCTGGGCACAGAGTCATCAGAAGAGCTAGCTACAGTAGCACCCCATGTAAGGCACAGGCAGGTGCTATACATTGCAGCACTAGCAAAGAAGTGGCATCAGATCCAGAACTATGGACCATGACAAGGACAGCACATACTAGAACTGATGCAGGCATTAACATATCCAAGCTATAAATTACTGTGCATTGACTGGCCATGCTGTGCATCAGACAACACCCTACCCACACATGCCAGACAGGTGAGCAGGGCACAGTCCTCATCATTTGCACATATGGGGTGTGGGACATTGACAGAACACTTTTAAAAGTGTGATAGCCACAGGAGCTGGATGTATTAGACACTCAGACGAATAGCATGTTGTGGGGGGGGGGGGGTCAGGGATTAAATCAGCCAGTAGCAAGGTGGAGCTTCTGTGCTATGCATGTTGGCCAGGTGTATCATGTAGCCCTGCTGTGTCAGGAGTGGATGTGTTCTGCAAGAGAAATGATTTAGCACTTTGAGACACAAGAACTCTAATGTAGCACCCCATGTTGGGAGCCAATGCATGGACAATATCCATAATACCATGGATGGCCAAAGCTTAGTACTGTACTGAAATGCCTAACACTAGATACTAATGGTGTGGAACTGCAGGAACTACAGCAGCTGACACAATGAGATATCCCTGTAGTTGAGGTGAAAAAAAATCCAAGCCTGTTTCCTTCTTTCCTGTAACTAGTGTAATCCAGATTCAGATTTGCTGTATCCAGGACTGTATGTAAGCTTCCGAGCCCCCCCCCCCCCAGCTTTCTGTGTTGGAGGGAAGCCTTCTAGCTTATCAGTGGGAGTGGTAAGCACTAGGTAACCTATCTACCACATAAGGAGTGGTTCTGGCCCAGAAATTGTAGTTATTGACCATTTGGCAGTTTTTCCATCTCTCTCAACTTTCTGATTTAAAAGTCCGCATTTGCACTTGTTTCCCCCCTTTCCTGTAACTAGTTTAGTCCAGATATAGATTCTTAGTTTTAGAATTTGAATTTGCTTATTCGTGATCAGCACTTGTTCAGAACTTGTTGTAAGCACTAAATAAGCTACTAATTACTACAGCACTCAACCTTTCTCATTACCTAGAGGAAAACAGTTTTTGTACATACTTTCCTCACTTGATTAGAGAAAAACAGCTCTTGTACTCACTTTCCTCACTTATCTAGAGGAAAACAGTTTTTATTCAGGCATGTCCAAGGGTCAGCTCCCAGTGTTCTTTCCTGTCTATCTGATGAATCGAGGCAACTTGGGGCAATGTAGAAATTGCCTCATGTACACAGACAACCCTCTCCTCCTACCACCCAACACTATAACCTGTGAGAGATGCACTTATCTAGCCAAACTGGAGGTAAAGCTCTCTCCAACCAAGACTGAACTTGACAGTCAAGAGGAGAAGGTAAACACTTGCACCACACCACACTCATCACATAGTCTCACTAAATCCACACCACCAAAATCCACACATAGAAACACAAAAACATTTGCGGAGGCTGTCAATAATAATCTGCTGAAACAACAGAGACCTCCAAAGCAGAAATGCAAGCAACCTCCACTGCCCCAACATAACCCAAATGACACATAGCCCGCAGACTCAGTGTGCCACTCACCCACAGCCAATAAGGCAAAACAACGTACGCAACACACTAGTCATAGGTGACACTATAGTCAGGCACACTGATGTCCCACTCACTAGGCTAAACAAGGAGAAGGTTACTGTCAGCTGCCTGTTGAGTGCCAAGATCCACCACATAACCCACACACTCAGGTCACTCTACAACAAGCACATATATGACTCTGTCATTGTCCATGTTGGTGTGAACGACCTGAGACGTACCTCCCTGGACTACATGAAAAGAGACATGGAAGAGCTCTCCGATCTTGTAGCCCAGGCAGGTATGATCCTAGCCCTGAGTAGTATTCTGCCATCACCCAGAATGATACCGCAGTACAAGGACAAAATGATTGACTTCAACAATTGGTTAAGCTTCTGGTGTCATTCTAAGGGGATCCAGTATCTGTCTGCCTGGGATGACATGGTCGACAGACCACAATGCTTTGCCAGAGATGGCCTGCACCTGTCACCCCTGGGATTCCAGATACTGGCTAAGGTTCTTGCTGCCCCTATAGTGCCTTTTTTAGGCAAGGTTCAAATGACAAATTCACCACCATAACCGGAACAGGCAAGCAAAAACTGAGGGTGATGCTACTCAATGCTAGAAGTCTAACTCTCAAAATGCACTCACTCGAGGCACTCCTTAAAATGGAGAACATCGATATCTGTGCAGTGACTGAGACCTGGTTCAAGGCTCCAGAGAGCACCCCTGCACTACCAGGCTGTAACTCATACCACACTTTCTGGCCATGTAACCTGGACCAGAACACCAAAGGTGGAGGTGTGTCCATATTCATTAAGAATATCCACACCTCCAGGCTAGTTGCTCAGCATAATGCAGCTGAGGTTATCCAAGTGCCACTTACTCTGGGCAAAACTGCAATCCAAATTGTAGCTTGCTACAGATTCCCCACCATGCCCCAGGATTCCCACTCCTCTTTTCTTGATGTACTGGAAAATGTTAGGGCTCAACCAAACACCCTAATAATGGGCGATCTAAACTACCCTACCATTAACTGGGAAAACTACTCATGTACCAACTCCTTCGCTCAACGCTTTCTGGAATTCATAAACTCCAATGCCCTGGATCAGCTTATCCACACCCCCACCAGGGGCAACAATATCCTATATATAGTCATTACCAACATGAGTGACCGGTGTTCCACACCTGAAGTCAACACCTCATTGGTCCGATCAGACCATAAGCTAATTACCCTAGATATCCACATCCTGCCCCCACCCCCCCATTAAGGAAACCAGGGTAAAAAATTTCTCCAAAGCCAACTTCATGCTTCTTAAGACAGAAGTGGTGAACTTCATGACACCCATGCAAATGGACAATACAGTTACGACTACTGAATCATATACAATTGCACTTTATAAGCACTTACATGAGTGCATGGATCATGCTATCCCAAACAGAACCAAGATGCTATCCTCCAAAAAAAGGAAGCCAATCTGGTGGTCCCCTACCATAAACAAACTGTACAACAGAAGGAAGAAACTGTTGCAAAAGAGAGTAAAATCCCATGAGTGTCGGAGCTCCCTGGTCTGCCTCAGTAAGAAGCTGCGATCTCTGATAAAATCCTCCAAAGCTACTTACGAAAACAAAATCACCACTGATTCTAAAGACAACCACAAAGCATTCTATAGCTATGTCAAGAATCTCAATGGCAACACTCAGATCTGCTCTGAGTTACAGCACAATGGCACTAAATATACAGACCCAACTGATATTGCCAACATCCTGGCAGATAGGTTCAGTGCTAACTTTACCCCCCTCTCACCCCCTAAAGGGCCCATCTCTATACCGGAAGAATGCAAAGTTCCTGTAATCATGGCTGCACAGGTTAAAAAACACACATTCCAAAGCCAAGAACACAGCATCCATGGGACCAGACAGCATCCCAGGCTGCATTCTGCATGAACTCCAGAACGAACTGGCACCCCACCTAAGTAACATGTTCAATCATAGCCTCACGTCAGGCTTTGTACCCGCTGAATGGCGCACAGCGACGGTTATCCCACTCCACAAGGGGGAGCCACCACGGACCCTGGGAACTACCGCCCCATTAACCTGACGAGCCTGGTCTGCAAGGCCATGGAACGTATCATCATGGAACTTATAAACAAAGACGTTGGTAATCTCCAAACTCTGGACCCCAACCAGTTCGGGTTGTAAAAGGCAGATCATGTCTCCTAAATCTGACAGACTTCTTTGAAGCAGTCACCAAAGCCGTAGACGAGGGTAAGGTGGTTCACACAGCCTATCTAGATCTTACCAAGGCTTTCGACACCATCCCCCACTCTGGAATTATAGATAAACTCACTAAACTAGGTATAAATCCCCATGTCACAAAATGGGTTGCCAACTGGCTCACTGACAGAACCCACACTGTGAAAGTAGCAGACTCCAAATCCGACTTCAGACCAATGACAAGTGGAGTACCACAGGGTTCAGTCCTGGATCCTCTCCTGTTTGGTATCTACTTCTCTGAAGTACAGGCTAACGCAGAAGGTCTTTGGCTAATGAAGGTCACAGATGACTGCAAACTAGGAGCCATAATCGAAACTCCTAACAATGTGGACATCCTACAAAAGGGCCTCACTGAGACAGATGCCTGGTGTCAAAGCCATGGCCTCAAGCTCAATGCCAAAAAGTGCATTGTCATCCCCTTTGGTAAAAATGTTGTACCCATGAACTACAACATAGGCGATAGTATACTTAACACCGAAAGTGTGATAAGAGACCTTGGGACACAGGTGGACAGTAGTCTCTCCTTTGATAATCACATCACAACAGTAGTCAGGAAATCCTTCTGTGTGGCACACCTCATCACAAAAGGTTTCTCATCCAGAAAAAAAGAGGTCATTGTTCCCCTCTACTCATCACTCATTAGACCCATTATAGAGTACAACGCCCCTTTTGGTATGTACCTCACAACAACTGGAAAGGCTGCAGAAATACCTCACAAAGAGGATTACCGTCTCAAAAAACTCCAGCTTTACTCCGTCGCATATCACCTACTCAGAGGTGATCTCTGCCTAACATACAAAGTTATGTCAAACCCAGAGCTGTTGGACATGCTCCACTTAAAGAAATCCCAATCCCTCCGAGCTACACACTCTAGGGACCTAAACCTTGTCACACAATAAACAGAACATGCCTGAGGGATAGATTCCTGTCCCAGAGACTTCCCATACTCTGGAATACACTATCTATCTATATCAAACAAAGCTCCTCATTAGCACTCTTGATGATTGGATGGGAAATAGGAAATTCACCCCGGGGATCACTTCTGTGGCTCTGCTCAACAGTGGCACAGGAAAATAATTTTCTTGGGTGGCAAAAGCCAGGGTACCTTTTTGGCTGGGCTTGTATAGGCCCTAGGGCTGATAGCCTAGTACCTACCTATGAACCTATGAATAAGTGCCATGGGCCTTGACTGTGTGATTGGCCTCATCAGTGTGTGATGGCTGTCGTAATTAGAGGTAACAGGGATACAGTTTCTGAAGCAGTCTTTGCCATCTGTGGAAGTCTGACCTGTGACTGTCCACCACTCATCTGGACCCTTGCATGTCTATGACTAGTATGACCTGTAGAGGTACAGCAATGGACATTTACCAGAATTTGGCTACCAGTGCTCTCAACAAGAATATTTGTTCCACGTCTTTCTGTGCCATTTCACTCTGTATGCACTGCAAGTCATCCCACAATCCTTGCAGTGGTTGCATGTCCTAACACATACCAAGGACTATGCTCACTACCTCTGCCATGGTGTATAGCAGCTGTCTGACTGGATCACTGACCTGCATATCCTTTAATTGATGCTAAGTGAGGTATCAGAGTCAGGGAACAACCTGGAATCATGTTGGCAGTGGCCACCAACACCTTTCTCCCCATGTGGTGGGTGTTTGCACACTGGAGGCAGTGAAACCAATGGATGCCAGTGATGGAGACTGCTGTGTAACCTAGGTATGACTCACACTGACACAGAGCATCCAGTGCTAAATAAAGGTGATGCCAGATATTCAGTCTGCCCCTCCACCAACATCTCATATGCAAGGGTTATGTCGCTCGTCCCTCTCTAGTATAAATGACGAACAGTCAGGCTAGTTAGTTTATATGCTTTATTACATAGAAACACATCAGGATGGATATCAGAATTACAAAATATAAACAAAGAGATTAACAGACAGACTACACAGACATTCATGCTTACATCTCAACAGCTAACTACAAAATGGCAGTTAGGCTCGCACATGCTCAGTATTTATACACTTGTGCAAGCACCTAGAAAGCTTCTTAAAGCTGTACACACATAGTGATGTACAGGTTATGGGTGTGCCCTCCAGTATTAGCATTTCTGACAGTGCTACTGTATCATCTGAATGACTTACATATGTCAGTTAGTGGGTTTGCATAAGTGTCCTTGGCTAACCCCTGTGTCTCAGCAGTGCCCCCTCTTCCTCCATTTGGTGACCACGTACCTATTAGTTATTACAATTTGACTTTCCCAAATTATACCACTGCCCACCATCTTACAGCACTGTGTTGACAGCCAATAGTGCTGTGCACACCGTGTGTGTCTCTTAGTTCCCTCTACACAATACCATTCCTTGACCTATGTACAGCAACAATTATTTCCCCTGTAGCATGTTTTGCAGTCTGTGTGCATATGCCAAAGTGTGCCCCCCAAAGGCTTTAACCTGTCATGCCCTTTTGTTATGTTCCCTGTCACAATTATGTCCTTGTCCATGTTCTCTGTCATTATGAGCATGCTGAGCTGGTTCCCAGGTGTTTACTAGGCTAACAACCACAAGGGCCTTTTTAAGCCTAGCCATACATCCCAAATCTATGACAAGTTCTGGTACTTTTGATAAGTGTAAGTAGGGGCTTGGGAGATGAAACATTTACAGGTTGCTTGTGTCCATTAGGTGCCAAGCCAGGGATGAATTTCCTGTTCCCCATCCAATTGTCCAAGTTACACTTGAACTGGGTTAGTGAGGAACTCTGCTTCTCATGGATGGGGAGCCTATTCCAGAGACTGGGTAGTCTGTGGGATAATACCTGTCTCTCCAGCAGGTCCTATTTATATCACAGGCAAGGTTTAAGTCTTTAGAACAGGTAATTCTGATACTGCTTGTTTTGTGGATATGCAGGAGGTCCATCAGAGTGGGGTCTGACAATTCGTTGTATTCCAGGCATAGATCTCCCCTCAACAGCCTGTAGAAGACTGAATACAGGGACAGGGCCTTGAAGCAGTCTGCATAGGACATTTTACTTATGCCATGTATTCTTTTATTTAGGCACCTCTATGAACATTCCAATTCTCGTATATGCCTGGTTAGGTACATACCAAAGGGGATATTGTACTCAATGATAGGTCTGATGAATGCCAAATACAGTGAAACAATGACTAGGTCTGATGAATGCCAAATACAGTGAAACAATGACTTTCTTGGACCTAGATGCCATACCTTTGTGTATAAGTTGTGCAACATAGAATGATTTCCTCACTACTGTAGACACATGATGGTTACAGGCTAGATTACTGTGTGTCCCTAAGTCCCTGACTACTGAGTCAGCTGTAAGGGGTGTGTTGTTAATATGATAGTAAACAGAGATGGATGACTTCCCAAAGGATACCTCTATGTATTTTAGTGGCTCTGACACCAGTTTCTTGTTTGTGTCAGCCTTTCCTGGAGAACATTTATGTGAGTGTGGGATTCAATGACAGCTCCTAATTTGCAACCATCTGCAAATTTAGTCAGCCAGAGACCACTGACATTGGCCTTGACTTAGAGAAGTAAATGCCAAAAAAGAGCGGTCCAAGGAGCAATCCCTGAGGGACTCCACTTGTGACTGGCCTCCTTGTAGAGGTGGACTCCCCAATTCTAACTTCCTGGATCCTGTCTGTGAGCCATTTGGCTATCCACCAGGTGACATACAGGTTTGTACTTAACCTCTTGAGTTTGTCAATAATGCCTGAGTGAGGTACTGTGCCATAGGCCTTGGTCGGGTTAAGGTAGGCAGTGTAAACCATTTTGCCCTCATCCATTGCTTTGGTGACCTTCTCAAAGAAGTCCATCAGGCTGAGTAAGCATGACCTGGCCTTGGTGAAATCAAACTAGGTTGGGTCTAGTGTCTGGAGGATTTCTGTATCATTATTGATCATTTCCATGATAATTCTTTCCATGGCTTTGCATATAAGACTAAAGAGATTTATGAGTCTGTATTTTCCAGGGTCTGTAGATGGCCCACTTTTGTGCCGAGGGATGACTATTGCTGTTCTCCATTCATGAGGCACGAAGCCTGTTTGGAGTCTACAGTTGAATAGCAGTTCCAAAGACCTGATAGGTCATGTTTCATGTTATTTAGAAGGTATCCTGTGATACTGTCTGGGTACAGTGATACAGTGTTCTTGGCCTTAGAGAGAACATTAAGGACCTGTTCCCTAGTGACAGCAGGGGGAGTTATATTTGATGGTATTCACTGAGGGAAGGTTGAGGGGGAAAGAGGGGGAAGTTGGAGCTGAATTTGTTGACCAGAAGGTTTGCTATATCTTCTGGCTCAGTATAGATGACACCATTTACAATGAGCTCTGCACACAATTGTGTATTGCCTTTGAGGTTGCGGACCTAGCTAAAGAGTGCCTTGTGGTTGACCTTGGCCTGGGAGGCCAAAATTACCTACAATTTGGCTTTGGTAGACTTTATTTGTCCTCTGAGTTCTTTGTCTAGTTTGATGAGAGTGCTTTTATCCTGCTGGGTGCTTCTTCCTTGTGTTATAGAGCCTATTGATTTTGTGATTCCACCAGGGTGGCTTGTTTTTGAGTTAGTTCTGTACTTCACTCTGGTAGGTACAACTACCTCTATGCACCTATTAACATGCTTGTATGGGGTTTCTGTGAACAGTTCTGCACAGGCAGCAATGCTCTCAGGGTTTATGGGGGTTGAAATTTTGCCAGGTTATCAATTGAAAGTTAGCCTTACAGTAGTTCTTGAATATTCCACGGTTAGCTGGGAGTCCAGGTTTTATGTTTACTTCAAGGAAGACCATTTGGTTGTCTGATCTTACCTGGGAAGACATTACACTAGGGGTTGTGCAGCACTTTCCCATATTAGTGAGGACTAGATCCAGTATGGTTGAACCCCTGGTTGGTTTATTGACAATCTGTTCCAGGGAGTTTGTGTTTACAAAATCCAGGAATCTCTATACCTGTACGTTTGGTGTCATATAGGATTCCCAGTTAACAGTGGGGTAATTAAAGCTGCCCATAAATATGGTAATGGGTTGAATGTTGAGCGTTTCCAATACGTTTAAATACATGGTATGGGTTTCCTGGGTCATAGAAAGGGACCTATAGCTTGCAAGGAAGTGGTTTGTGATTTTTGCCTATAGTAATTTGAATGTGGAGTAGCTCAAGTGCATTGTCCTGTTTGACCAGCCTTGAGATATATTTATTTTTGATGTAAATTGAGACACCTCCACCTTTAGTCCCTGTCCGTGTAGTAGCTGGTCTAAATGTGAAGACATAGTGCCCAAAAGTAAACCACCAACATGAAAAAAGTTGTTAGGCACTAAGGAAGGAGCCAGCTAGAATATTAAATGAACACCAAACTTTAATAAACCATCACATCTTTGGTGATGGTTTATTAAAGTTCGGTGTGGATTTAATATTCTGTCTGGCTCCTTCCTTAGTGCCTAACAACTTTTTCAAGCTGATCTAAATCTGCAGAAGGCATTATAACCTTGCACTGTCGGTGTGCTCTCCCCGGCTATGAACCATGTCTCAGTGACTGCACAGACATCAGCATTCTCTAGGGTGAAGTGGAGTTTTTTTCTTTAGATTCCTAGCATTGAGCAGTAATACCTATTTTTTTTTCTCAAATAACTTTTTATTTATTTCACAAATATCAGAATATTACAAAAAAAAATCCATGAATGGATAGCAGAACATTGTATGCAAGGACAAACATAAAAACAAAAATAATCTACCTAAACCTATAAGCAAACTAATTTACTTACAATATTTACAAAAGAAGGTGCTACCATACAGAAGACTAGATTAGAAGAGAAAAGTCAGAGTTATAAGGGATCAGTGGATCTCCGAGTAAAACTGGAAGTGGGAACTATACAATATTCCGAGATAATAAGCTACGAGCTAGATTATTCACATAGAATTTGGTCAAACAAGCATTTCCAGAATTCTTTAAAGTAGGCTTTTTTCTTAGGCCCTTTTATGATAAGCTTTTACACAGAAATATATTTCAAAGCCATCCCCTTAAATCCCTTCCAACAAAGTTTAGTGTGATCCATCCAGTTTTTAGTGATATATAATTTGATAAGGGAGCAAAGAGTGATTTGTACATGATGTTTTAACTTAGGTAACTTAGTGGTGGGGATGTGGAGGATGGCTGTTTCCCAGGAAAGGGTAGATTTGTGGTACCCCATTTTCTTATTATATGCCTTCTGTACTCAATAGGTTTGATCCCAAAATTTCCCCTTCCTGTACTTGTTCCTTTCCAAAAGAAGACCTTCTTCATATATTTTGGTTCTGCAAACATACCCACAAACTTTGGTGTTCCTTAAAAGTACGCCTCGAGCAGTAATACCTTTAGATTTTCTTGATTTTTATTTGCTATGTCAGACGTATTTTCAGTTTGACATTGCCTAAAAAAGGCGCTATGGGAGAAGACAATGTTTTAGCTAATATTCAAAAGCCTAGAGGGGAGAAGTACAGATCATCCCGGTAAAATCAACGTGGTCTGTTGACTATCACCTTCCAAGCTGACAAATATTGCACCCCGTTAGAATGACACCAGAAACTAAGCCAGTTATTAAAATCAGTCATCTTTTGTTCATATTGTGGCATCACCCTTGGAGAAGGTAAACTGCTCGTCAGTGCTAGGCTCATACCAGTCTGAAACACATAGTTTGAGAGCTCCAGTATGTCTCTTTTCATATAGTCTAGGGAGGTATGTCTCAGGTCATTTACATCCACATGGGCTATGACTGAGTCATACTGGTACTTGTGGTCCAGTGACCTGAGTGAATGTGTAATGTGGCAGATCCTAGCCCCTGATAAGTAACTGACCAAGACTTTCTCCTTACTCATCCTTGTGAGAGGGACATCAGTGTGTCTGGATTGTGCGGTGGCTTGCCTTATGGGCTTAGAATTAGAGGCTCCATGAGATATGACTGTATGTGTTGATGTGGATGTTGTTTTGAAAGAGTGCATTCTGGGCTGCTGAGGATATGTGTTATGTGTACTTTGTCTAGAAGGTCTTTGGGGTTTAGGAAGGTTACATTTAAGTGCCTCAGCATATGTGGGTCTATATGTTTGTTTTGAATCATGTGTGATGGGTGTACCATGTGTACTTCTGACAACCTTATTGACATTAGGAGTACTTTTATGTGAGAGTTTTGCCTCTAGTGACATTGTATAAATACATCTCTTGCATACCATATCCATTTGTTTGAGAATTAATTGGTAGACACTAAACATGAGGCAATTTCTACGCTGCCTCAGAATGCACATATCCACCAAGCTTGTAATGGAGATGGTGGGAAAGTTCATATCTATGGCAACAGACCTTTTTTATTGATTAGACAACTGGAGTGAAAATATAAAGCAATGTCAGAACTGTCTGGTTTGCAACTCTAGGGACAGTGCTTGCAACTGCAGACTAGTTGTCCTGTGTGCAACTAGATATTGGTGAAACTTCAATTGTGCCTTAACGGAAAGAATGTCATTCAAGATGTCTGTGTCTATACAGGGCACTACCAAACACTTAAGGGAAAACTAATAAGTAGACTCTGAAAATTTAAGGATGAAGTATTTAGGCAGATATTCTGAAGTGAGAAACAAATCAAGCAGTACTTACTGAAAACAAAGAATTAGCTTGTCAAGAAAGATGCAAAGAGGGGAGTCATGTGAATGGTTACTGTCTGGCTACTATGAGTGCTGGTCTCACCACAGCATTACTCTGCTGGGGTAGAATGCTCCTTTGCTTCTTGTCTCACCAGAGGCAAAATATTAACACCAATCCCAAGATGAGAAGCAGGCCACAGCCTCTTTGGTGATCCACAGTCTTGTCCCAGATAATACAAGGGTCTGTAGGCTTGTTGTAGCCTTTTCCTAGTAGATGATTGAATAGCAACTTGAGCAATCATGAATGTCAAGCACAGACAATCACTGCCTAGCTGGAGACAGTCAGGAATCAGTGCACTCTACTTCTTCTCTAACCAGGAGCAGAATATAAGTACAAATTCCAGGCTGTCACCTATGAAGCAGTTATTATGGTTTCTGTGATCAGCAGTCTCCAGGAAATAATGTCCTTGTGCTTCTTCTTGCACTAGGAGAAAACAGAAGCACTAACCCCAAGATGACTACTGAGAGGCAGAATGTGGGATCTCCAATAATTGGTGGTCTTGCAACAGATGTTGCAGATTTTAAAGGAAAGATGGAAAAAAACGGCTTAATATCCTAAGCACTGCAGTGTGCACTAAGCAGTTAGATATGAAAGATGGGGTAACTCAAGCTTTAGCTGTGTAAGTGGAGAACCACTAATTTTAAGAGAGCAAGATATATTGAAAGGTCGAGGGCACTTTGTATTCTGGTTCTATGGAATACAGTGGAATGGCCAATAAATTTAAATAGTTGAAGGGGAGTGATTTCACAAAATAATAATTGTGTGCTTACTCACAACAGGCAATGAAAGGGGGTAGGGAGATATGTGGTCAAATTAACATAAGGGGCAGGCAACTGGAAAGACAGTTGAGTTTAAGAACACAACAGCATCAGGGTGAGAGGGAGGGAAAAATAATTTCTGTGTGACTCACAAGAGATACAGCTGTAGTCTCTTTCTTAGTTATAATATGCAGTAAAAAGCAGAATACAAGTAAAACACATTATAAAGAAAACAAATCACAATATATAAAATAGAAAAAGGCAATAAAATAATACAAATTTCAAGAAAGTGACAGCAAACTAACCCTTCCCTCACAGCAAGTTGTCACAGAGTCTGGGTGAGCTTTTCCAGTAAAGCTCAAGATGTCTGTGTCTATACAGGGCATGAAACATATAAAGATTTTACTTCTGACACCAAGAGAATTATTTACACATATATTTGGACATTAGAGGTCATATAACCTCAGGTGGAATCCAGGCATAGTCCACCCTGTGACATCAAAAGCCCTCCAAAATGCTCTGTTTACTGGCTGCATATAAGGGACAATACATCCATTACCTGAAGGCAGTTCAGAGTAAAAAAAAAAAAAACACTTAGTGACTGAAAATATATGGTTACAAAATATATACATTGTAGCCAAGTGAAAGGTACCACTTTGAGATGTTACACTGCATCTGACTATTAAGGAATCATATAAACAAAATGGCCATATTGCCCTTTGGAAGGTACTGTCCCCAGCTACAAACTCTATCAATAGCCATTCAAAAGTGATGCTCTGTTAGCATTTATATATCATTTACCACAAAAAATGTTACCTACATTCTCTATACTTATGATGTCTGTTCAGAGACATAGCCAAAGATAATGAGAGACAAATTCCTAAAATCAGGGATATGTTTTAAATATTGCTCTTATATACTTAGAAATTTGCTAGAATAACAAGTTTTGCATTAGCAATACATTTTGTGGAAAAATATGAAATCTGAAACTCAAATACATGTCACTACTTAATGACTGCCATAGCAAATATTATCTCTACAATGTGGAACAAATGTGCAAGATGTGAAACACTAACTAACAAGTTGATTAATTAATATGATTCTGTATTCTTCAGGATTATATACCATGGATATTCACTAAAAATACTTTTGTTAAATATCTTTATTACATTATCACTTAAGACATAAATAAGCACACATACATTAATAGAATAGATACCAAACCATATCAACATTTGTCATATTCATGGCACTATAAATTACATTTATATGTTCTTTCTTTCTTTTTAACAATTATTTAGTCCAACATTGCATACATTGCTCAATTCTGTCTTCACTTAAACTTCACTTCTACTCTTGTATGCAGTGTTCCTACAAATTCCATTAATTTCTATTTTTTTCCATTAATTTCTATGCAATTTGCTCTTTCCCCTTTATAAAGATCCCATGTATTATTCTTTTATCTCCTTTAACATATTCTATATTTCAATTACAGTTGGTTTAGGTTCTGATTTCCATTTTCCAGTAATTGTTTTTGGCAACCAATAATATTAAACTTAGTAAGGCCTTAGTATGTACAGACAATTTATATCCTGTGTCCCAGCTCAAAAGGATCATTTCCTTAGTTTCAGCCATTTACTTGGCCAACATTTCAGACAGAGTACTTTGTAGGGAATTTTTTAAATATTTCACTTTGTTACTCTCACAAAAAATATGTTCCCAGTAATCTGTCTCCTGTCCATCACACCACCAGCATTTGCTTTCTACTTGAGGAAAAGTTTTCTGCAGAAACTTCCAAGCAAAAATCCTAAACCTTCTGGAATTTGTCACATATGTAGGAGCCATACAGATGTCTTCCCATTTATCCTTTGTAAATTGCCTTTCCAGTCTCTCTTCCCCATCCTTTCTAACCTCCTTTGATAGATTATTATAGTTTTCATGTAATATTTTATATGCCATACTAATGATCTATTTTAACAGCAGCTTTTGTTCTTCACCAAAAACTGTACCAGAGCTGGTATTTCCCTTCCAGCTCCCTATTCCTGTATCTTTGCCTGTGTTCCAATATCAGTCCCTGGTAGGGAAGGCAGTCTCTAGCCTCCTGTCCAAACTTCTGCTTAGTCTCATCCCACTCTATTACAGTTCCCACTCAAGTCATTTGGTCCCAGTACATTGGTTCCTTTTCCAATTTTCTCCAGTAAATTCCAGCTCCCTCTTACCTATTTTATATTGCCCTGCTTACAGTCATCCATTGGCAAAATCTCCTTTCTCTGTTGATGTGTTGAAATATTTATTAGAAAACTTTCTGCAGTGATATGAATACAATATTTTGTATGGTTACTGCTAGCCTCTTGGGGATCTGCAACCAAAATCCTTTTCTCTCCTCACTTCTTGAACTTCCTCCATGTTTCATCATCATTCCTTTCCAATTTGATTTATAACATTTTGCTTGCATTATGTATATGTGCCTTAACTACATGGCTCTAAAATTATCAATTCAAATCAAGTAACCTTAAGCCATCTTGTTCTATTGGGAGGATCAACTTATCCCACTTAACTTTTGCCCCCTTCACATTCCAGAAATAATACTTCAACTCTTTATTAATTACTGTCCACAACTTTTCCACTGGTTGATAAAATATACCTAACAAAATTAAATGGACTAAAAACATTTTCACTGCTTGCATCTTACTATCCATATCCATTATCAAGTGCTTCCAGTTTTTTTCATTATCTTTTGTTTAGTCTCTTCTGACATATCCTTAACTGCCATAACAGAATCCTTTTCTACTCCATGCACATAAATACTTTACTTTATCACGTTTCTATAAATATGGGTAGTGCTGTACTTATTCGTGTACAGGTACATAATTCACCACTATAGCCTTTGTTTTATCTTCATTAAAGTGATATCCCAGAAAGACTTGAAAATGGTCCAAAATATTCCACAACACTGAAATGTCCTTTTTTGGATTCCTTGAGTACAAATAGCATCTGCAAATAAAGTAAACTTTTCTTGATTACTACACCAGTTATATCCTTGAATTTGTGAGTCCCTTATTTTGTTGACAATGGGTACAAATGCAAACAAATAAAAAGAAAAGAAGACACCCTTGCCTGGCTTTTCTGTACAAATACAGCTTGTCAGAAATGAACCCTTCTAACTTAATTCTTGCCTCTGATGCTACATATATCTTCCTAATTAACCCTATTATTTTCTCAAGAAATGAAAATGCATCCATTGCCCTACTCATATAATCCCAGCTGGTTCTATTGATGGTTTATCTCCATCAAGATCCACCAACAATAGTAATATTTTCTTACATTCTGCTTCCCCCTGGATTATCATTATTCTATTAATGTTGTCAAATGTTTCCCTACCTTCCACAAAATCAAATTGATCCATATATATTGCTTTTGGCAAGACCTTTTCCATTCTCATAGCTATTATAGACATAAATACCTTACAACCATGGTGTAAGATTGAAATGGGTCTATATGAAACTGGGTCTAAGGGATCGTTATACACTTTGGGTAATACAGCTACAACAGATTTTTTCCCAAGATGCTGCTGCTGCCCTTCCCCCATTTAAAAATACTGTTAAACAAAATCTTCCAGATCTTTATCACTATTTTCCGTCTTGACCTCCAAACTTCTTTCCTAATACTGTTTTCTTTCTGGAGACTTCCCTGTTGATTGATGATGCATCACCATGTCTATCTCATCTCTTCCTATCATAGGTACTAATTGCTGAGCATCATCTTCCTCTAAACTAGCCTAACAAAAACCTTTCTAAACTCATGCATATTATCCAAATACTGGATAAACTTCCTTTTAGCACTCTGCTTTTGCTCCTCTTCTTGTTCTGTCAGATTCCCCTTGTTCTGCAATACTTTTGCCTGTTAATACCTCAAAATAATTTCTATTACTTCTTTCCTATATTTTTTCTGCCCTATTTTTAAACTCTATTTTCATTTTCTCTCTCCCTTAACTATCCCTTCTGAAGAAATGTCTGTCTTTCCCAAGAATTCTCAAATAAAGTCTCATACCCATTCATTAAATGCTTTTCCTTTTAAGAAGTAAGTAAGAAGGCATGAGCATTTCACATTTTACTTCATTATTTCCCATTTTTATCTTCATTTTACTATCCAGTTACTAGCTCAGTTATTGTGCCTTGGGAATAATATGTAAATCCTGTATGATTTCCTACTATTGAATTTGCATCTTCTATACAAAATATTCTCGTATATCTCTTCAGAAATCTTCCCTATTTTATTATATTTTCCATTCTAGGTCCCCCTGTTAAAGCCTCACTATTGCAAGTCAAGTTCCCAGTCTCCACCCACAAATAATATTCGTGATGGAAGCTAATTACTTCCCCAAAGCCCCATAAAAGTTGTTTGGTGGAATTTAAACACATGCAAGTGAAATCCTCCTCCCTTGCCAGTAGCCCCTTACTAACACAAATCTACCAATGTGAAGTTGTTAAATCTCGCCGTTTTTTCTCACTGATGGGTTCGGAGCTGATCCTTGGCTCCGACATGGCCGATAGCAAAGCTCAAGGTTTGCCAGTAGCTCGAGACCAAGCCCCTTATCCCATGATGCACTGCTGGAATTACCTCAGATCTAGTTTGCCGTGGCATAGATCTCGGTGTTCCAGATAGCTCGGACCAATTTTATTCGATAAGATTCATCTATTTGCAAGTTTTAAAAACTTTTTTCTTGACTTTCTTGTTAGGATAGTTTATATATATATATATATATATATATAAAATCTATATAGTTTTAGACTTAGATTTAGTTTTAGATAAGTACCCTGTGTTGGCTTGCTTTTTTCCATAGAGTTGACCTAGTAGTTGGCCTTGTATTTAACCACATTCTTAGGAGTAATTTGTTAGATAATTTCTTGAGTGTGTTGTTTCAATTGTTTAAATTTGTCTAAATTTATAATAGAGATGTCTGATGAGAAAGTGAAGCCACATCCTAAATCTGGCTTCAAAAAATGTTTGGATTGTGGACAACAAATGTCAGTCACTGACGGGCATGTTCAGTGTGTTTATTGTCTGGGGGCATTATACCTCCAAGACTCTTGTAACATCTGTCACTCCTTCTCTTCCAGGGTACTTTTAGAGAGAAGGAGGAAATTAGTGGATAGGGGTTTACTTCAGCACCCTTTCTCGGAAGCACTGGGTGACCAGGATGGTGCTAGTAAATCCTCAAAGTCATTCAGGTCTTCAGGTGACTCCAAAGCATCAAAAAAGGCTAAAACAATGGAGGGTGTAGGGCCATCGGTTCTACTGCCCTCAGAACTGAGTGTCCCTTCTGTTCAGAACCAGCTCACAGCTTTGGAGCCGGTTTCTGAGATTCCCTCATCTCCTCTGCTCCAATCAGCACCCTTGGTGCACTCCTTGAAGTCTTCTCTCAGCCTCTCAGATCTGGATATGGACCGGTTTGTGCAGAAGCTTTTATGGGCACCAGGCCTTGACAAATTGTTGTTGGCTCCGACGCCTTCGTCGGATCCGAAGGCCATTAACCCGGACTTGACTGCTCCTCCTCCGAGCCGTACTGGACATTTGGAGCTGAAAGAGCCTGACCTGATGGTTGTTGAGCCTGTGGAGTCAAGACCTGCTCCGGTGTTATCGGTTCCATCTACTCGGACATCCTCGGCACTGACCGGGGACTCTAGGAGCCGACACTCTCCTGTCGGGTCCAGAGAGGATAGTCGTACCGATTTGTTGGTGCCAACTCTTCCTGTCAGGCTTCAGCTTGGATGAACTCGGCTCCTACCTCGGGCTCGAAGCCCATGGCCTCGGTGCAGGAGGATAGGATGGTCCCTTCGGATCCGTCTACCCCTTCTCGTCGGAGCCATGGTGCGTTCGATGCCATGATGAGAGTCCTGTCTCCAAAGACATCATCAGCACCAGGTCTGGCTTCCTCCTTTCCTCAAGTGCCTGTGTCCACTTCTGCTTCTACTGGTCAACCCAAGCATAGAGACCCTGAGCCTCAGGTAGCCCCACAGGGTGCCCCCTGCTGTTCTGAGACCTCCTCAGATGCCCCCACTGAGGAGGTACCCAGGAAGAGACTGTGCAAGAGGAGGCACTTGGACTCTCCACAGGAGTCTTTAACATCTGACACTGACTTGGATGAGTCAGAAGGGTTCCCCTCGATCCCCCTCTGAGGACATCTCCTTTATGGAGATATTAGAGATCCTTAATCAGAGGGGCGGTTGGCAGTCCAAAAGCCCTACTGAAGATGAGTCAGTGCTCTTGAAAGCTTTCAGGTCTCAACCTTCCACCTCTTGGGTGTCTCCACCTTTTGATGAGCTCATAGAGCTAATCTCTTGTAAGGCATGGGATTCTCCAGAGGCCATGGAACCTGTCCCTCGGAAGCCAAATAAGTTCATCTCTGCCCCAGTGGGCAAAGCCTTTTTGACTAAGGGAGTGCCTGTTGATGCTATGGTGGTGCTGGCAGCCACCAAAAAGGAAAGTCCTCTCTATCCATCCTCATAACAGAGATTCTAGGATCATGGATTGATATGGCAAATGCATGTTTAGTTCAGCGACCTTTTCCCTTCGATCACTGAACTATTTAACCCATTTTACAAGACTACAAAGAGATCTCCTGAAAGAGCTAGGAGATACTCTGCAGGGTACGGTAGCTGCAGGGGTTGCCGACAAAGTTAACACCCAGCTCGCTACCCTAAACTCGATTGTGAATTCGTCCATGTGTCTCATATCTTACTCAGCTGATGGTTCGAGTAGAGCCACTAGTTCAGGCATTGCCCTGCGTACACAAGCCTGGATGCATCTCTGTTCCTTTGCGGTGCCTTTCAAGTCTTCCTTTATCAACACCCCATTTGATGGCTCATCCCTGTTTGGGCCCAAGGTAAAGGAAACTCTAACCAGGTGTGAGCAGGAAGGCAAGACTCTATCTGCCGTTGTAGTCCATTTTTCTACCCCTACTCGGCCCTATCCCAAGGGCCCTAAGGGCGGAAAGATGTGGTTCCGAAAAGCACAGGGAGCTTTTCAGGACACACGTGGAGAAACCCCCTCTAGAGGCAGAGGAGCGGGTTATAATGGAAAATGCCACCCGCACGGCAGGGGGGTCCGCAAGAGCAGGGTGACAGAGATCAGTTCTCTAGTCAGTCCTACCAGCACTTCTGAAAAGGAGACCCGGCTGTCCGGCTCTGGAGGCAGTCGGGGGTCACTTATCTTTGTACGCAGAAGCCTGGCTAAGTATAACATCTGATACCTGGGTAAAAAGCATCATTTCTAGAGGGTACTTCATACTGTTCTCTTCCCCTCCCACTCCTGTAAACAGAATCCCGGATGTTCCACCCAGTCTCAGGGAACAAGCAACTATAGAGGTCCGCAAGTTGCTAGAAAAAAAGAGTCATCCAGTCAGTCCCAGCAGACCAAATTGGATTCGGAACTTACTCAAGATTCTTTTTGGTTCCCAAAGAAAACAGGGGACTAGAGACCTATCTTGGACCTCAGCAGACTCAACCAATTTGTAAAAAAAGAGAAGTTCCGAATGGTCACGCTTCAGGCCATTCTTTCCTTTCTAGGGAAAGGCAATTGGATGTGCTCCATCGATCTCAAGGACGCATATTACCACATAAAAATGGACAGACACTCCAGAGATCACCTGCATTTCCAGCTGAGAGCCAATCACTACCAGTTTTGAGCCCTGCCCTTTGGTCTCACTATAGCCCCCAGAGTGTTCACCAAATGCATGGCAGTGGTCACAGCTCACCGGAGGCATCTAGGATTCCAGGTGTTTCCATATCTAGACGATTGGCTCCTCACCACTACCACCAGGCATCAATTGATTCAGGCAACACAATCTACTCTGACACTCTGCCACCACTTAGGCATTACAGTCAACTTCAAAAAGTCTGCCTTGTCTCCATCACAGCATACCGTCTTTATAGCAGCAGAGTTAGATACCTCAACCACCACTCTACGTCTTCCAGTAGAAAGGGTCTCACTTCTTCACCAACACTTCAACTCATTGGTGTCGAAGAACAGAGCTACAGCTGCACCGGTCTTGAAGGTACTAGGTTTGATGGCGGAAGCAATTCTAGCCATTCCTCTTGCAAGGATGCATATGCGAATTCTTCAATGGCTCCTGTTTGCTCAATGGTCTTACCAGAAATTGCCAGTGAACCATATGATTCTCATCACAAACTCTTGCAAGAGAGACCTTTGGTGGTGGTTGACGTCTCTTCATGTCACAATAGGAAGACCCTTTGTGCTTCCCCCCCAGTAGCCACTGTGACCACGGATGCTTCCCTGATAGGGTGGGGAGGCATTTTCAGGGAAAGACTGCCCAAGGCACATGGACGGATCAAGAGTCACATCTGCATATCAATGTTCTGGAGCTGAGAGCAGTACATCTGGCGTTGCAGTACTTTCAGGACTCCCGTCCTCTAGGGACAATTACAATTCAGACAGACAACATGTCAGTGGTCTGGTACTTGAACAAACAGAGTGGAACCAAGTCTTATCCCCTTTGTCGAGAAGCCCTCAGGGTATGGCAATGGGCTGTGTCATCCCATTGTTTTCTGTTAGCAATGCACATCCCAGGTAAATGTGATAGCGGACAAGCTGAACAGGGCAATCCTGTTGTCTCATGAGTGGTCTCTCAACCAACACGTTGTGGACATGATTTTCCACAAATGGGGCCAGCCTTGCTGCGACCTCTTTGCCAGTCACATCAATACCAAATGCAGAAGCTACTTTGCCCTAATACCACCTCTGAGACATCCCCCGAGAGATGCACTTGTACACGATTGGCCTCCGGGTTTCCTATATGCATTCCCCTCCAATTCCATTGATACCCAGGTTTTTACAGAAAGCAAAGTCACTGGGAAGGACTGTTATCCTTATAGCCCCCAAATCTGCTGGGGGATCCATGGATCCTGGACCCAGTTCCAGAGCTCCTGACACACCCATCAGGGGACAGCCATCCTTCATTGCAGTCTAAAGCTGACTGCTTGGCTGATCCACTTCCCCAAATAGCCAGGCTTCATTCACTCTTAGATGACACAAGACAAATTCTGTTGTCTTCTCATAAGCCAACCACCAGAAAACTATATCGCACTAAGTGGAAAAGGTTCTCCATTTGGGCCAGTATACAAAAAATTGACCCTTTCCAAGCTCCTTTGTCATCCATTTTAGACTTTTTTACAATGATTTTTAAGGAAGGAGCAGCAGCTGCCACAGTTTGGGTTCAGTTAGCTGCCATATCTAATTTCCACCTTGGATTGGATGGGTTAAATATTATGGCCCATAAGTTATCTAAGGTTTTTCTCAAAGGTGTTTTTCACATGAGGCCTCCTGTCAAAACCCCTTATTCTCGTTGGAATTTGAATTTTATGCTATCTCAAATAATTCTTCCCCCCTTAGAACCAGCATCATCTTGTGATCTCAAATTTTTGTCCTGGAAAACTATTTTTCTAGTGGCCATTACTTCTGCCTGCAGAGTGTTGGAACTTCAAGCATTATCTATCAGACCTCCTTATATGATTTTCCATGCTGATAGAGTATCTCTCAGAACAAACTTCTCCTTTTTGCCTAAAGTCTGTTCTGAGTCTAATATCAATCAGGTCATTGAGTTGCCAGTCTTTTTTCCCAACCATTCCAACAAATTAGAATACATGCTGCACAAACTTGATGTGCACAGACAGCTCAGGTTTTATCTTGATAGAACTAAGGATATTAGAAAATCAGATCAGCTCTTTCTATCCTTTTCGGAGGCCAGAAAAGGTAGACCAGTGGCTAAAACAACCCTTTCAAAATGGTTATCGGATTATATCTCATTTGTTCATGCAACTGCTAACATACCTTTGTCACACAAAATAAAGGCTCATTCAACCAGAGCCGTTTCTACGTCTTCTGCTTTTCAAGCTAAATTGCCCCTTGATAACATTTGTGCTGCAGCCACTTGGTCTAAGCCTCATACGTTTATCACTCATTACAAAGTAGATAAGGCTTACAGGGACAGGTCTTCTTTTGGATTTACGGTCCTGATGAATGTACTCCCATGAGCCACCCAGGATTGCGGGTGCTAGGGACGCTACCCATCAGTGAGAATAAACGGCGAGATTTAACAACTTCACATAAAGAAGTTATGTACTCACCATAATGTTCCATGTGAGTTGTTTATCTTGCCTTTATTCTCACGTCCCTCTCTCCATCCCCCTCCTGGCTGACAGTTGACCTAGAGGCTAGTATCATCCTGGTTATTCAATACTTCTTCTTCCTTCTTGGGGACTGCACCCCTTACAGGGGTATATATACACGCAGCAAACAAGATCTGAGGTAATTCCAGTAGTGCATCATGGGATAAGGGGATTGGTCTTGAGCTACTGGCAAACCTTGAGCTTTGCCATCGGCCATGTCAGAGCCGAGGATTGGCTCCGAACCCATCAGTGAGAATAAGGGCGAGATAAACAACTCACATGGAACGTTATGGTGAGTACATAACTTCTTTTTTTCCTCCTTCTGTCATCATTGGAACCCCACTAGCAGTCAGTATTATTACTCCCATTTTCCTTTGTTCCTAATATTCTGCTTAATGTCCATCCTGAAATATTTTCTTTGTCAAATTCACATGCTCATTCCTATTCAAATGCATCTCTTGCAATACTGCTAGTTGCACAATTCAAAACTCTATGACTTTTACCCGTACCTGTAAGGCCATTTACATTCTATGCAGCCAAAACAGAGTAGATGTTATGATAAAGAGCTAGTGCTTTCACCTATTATAAATATCAACTCTTTTGAATGTGTAATTCCAACTTTTGGTTTACATGAATGCATTAATGTTTAGCAGGCTGATCTTTTAAGCAGTTACTTCTTCTCATCTCCATTTGAAGCTATGTCACATTTTTCATTACTTTTTGCTTTACTGAAAACACTCAAGAAAAACAATAAACACATTTTCGGAACCCCATCCCCTTTTAAATTAGAACAAAGGCACAAAGCTGTGTACATTTGCAACAAATGTAGTTTACCCCTCCAGATAGAAGTTGTTGCCCCAAATTGACATCTACACCCACAGGAACTGACTCATCTAAAATTGCAATCTGTGTTCCCACTTACACTGATTATCTGTTCTTTTGTTATCTTGAGTTCCTACTCAGATGCTAAAAACAGTGTGCATTCTTTCAGTAAACATTAACTTTTATCTCTAAGAAAAAGTACACTGATTACCTTTAAAAAATAAACTAAATAGTAGACTGTTCTGTTAAATGCGTTAAGGTATTAAGACTGATGAGAGGCTACTATAACTCATTCATTTCCCACAGTTGCAGACTTTATTTTTCACAGACCTGCTTGCCAATGTACATTTAAACTTCTCTCGCAAAAGTTCTCAGAACTCTTAAAATTAATTGCTTGCACCTGCAGACAGCATGCTTCCAAGTAAAAGCTGTCAGGAATGAGAAAAACCAGCTAACAACTTTGCACTTTTCAGATGCATGAAATAATCTTTGTAAATCTCATTCAGAACACAATGTACAGATTTACCCTGAATAATTGCCTGTACCTGCAAATGTCTAGTCTCCTCTTGGGAGCATTTTCTTACAGGGAAAAAAACAAGCCAATAACTTTGCAGAAGAAACCTAGCATTTTTCCACACATTTCATCATTTTGTCTTATGTTTGAAGCTTATTTGCTTAAAACTCATCTACAGCTTAAACCAAAGGCATTACTATGGACACCCACCCTTACAAAACAATGGAAATTACTGTCTTAATCCTACATATACCAATACACATTTACACACCATCACCAATCCAGCAGCCCAAGGTCACAACAATATATTAACTTTAATTTGCTTCTGGTCAGCCTTTCTTATCTTGTTACAACATAAAGACTATACATTTTACAACTATAAAGTACTTACTTGCTTTAACATCATTACCATATCCAGGAATCACTGATAAAACGTCTCCACCTCAAATTTAAAATACCCCTGACTGCACACAATGCAAAATTTTAGAATATAACATGCAATTTACATCTACTTCTTCTTCTTCTTCTTTCGGCTTTTCCCGGTGAGGGGTCGCCACAGTGGATCACTTGCCGTTCATGACTGGCAGTGGAGTTTTACAGTGTCGAGTTGCCAGCCCAGTGCCCAACCTTCCACGGAAGGCACACACACACACACACACACACACACACACACACACACACACACACACACACACACACACACACACACACACACACACACACACATGCCTATGGCCAATTTAGAGTATCCAGTCCACCTACAGCATGTCTTTGGGATGTGGGAGGAAACCGGAGCATCCGGAGGAAACCCACGCGACCACAGGGAGGACATGCAGACTCCGCACAGAAGGCACTCCAGCCAAGGATCGAACCAGAGAACTTCTTGCTGTGAGGCAGCAACGCTAACCGCTGTACCACTGTGACCGCCCATAACATGCAATTTACATCATGAATGTTTATATAAATATTAAAAAGAACAAAAGCTATTTCATTTACAATTACTTCTCTAGTCCCTTCAGTGTTTTTCTAGACATTAATGACATTAAGTGGGGTATATGCTTTATAGTTCACCCACAAGTTTAACAAAGTCAATGAAATTCCAGTCTTTCTCAACCACATTTTCTTTGCAAAACCATATTTCATATTTAGTCTTATATTCAGTGGGACTGATGCTTTATGGTTCCCATTTATTCATTAATTTCAGTGTTGCTGGTCTTCTTCCTGATCATCTCCATCTCTCAACACCAGCCTCTGATTCAAGTCCAAGGTACTTCTATTTCTTCTAGTCAGCCCGTGTGTGTTTTTTGTCTGTCAGAAGAATGAGAAGCAGAGTCTCCTTCTGCTTGCTGGCTCACTCTTTGTTGGAAAACCTTTTTTTTTTTATTTTCTCCTTAGCTTGTTCTGAATCAAAAATATATTTGATCCCTCATAAAAAATATCCTGAAGACACCTGGATAAACAGCTTAAATCTCACATCTGCCTGTCAACATTCCCTGACTGATGGGATGAACTTGATTCTCTGCAGTTTTTAATTCTTTTCCTTTCTGACACACTTTTATCACGATCAGTTCTTTTTGCTGGCACGACTGCTTCTTTACTAACAAGGCTGACCTTATGCATAGGAGAATCAAGCAGTCGACTAGGGTGCTCTTTCCTTATTTATTTAATTAAATTCTTAGAGTAAGATTTCCTTACTGTAAATAAATAAACAAATAAAGCTCCACTACTAAAAGAAAATGTGCCCACAGGACTTGGGGGGTGGGAGGGGCAGTGCTCCAGTCCAGTTTACCTGACTTTTATGTCACATCATGTTAAGTTTAAAAGTTGCGAGATCACAGGAGTTTGAACCTTCACAATGTTCAAATGTAAGGAGTTTATTTGTTTTAAATATATATATATATATATATATATATATATATATATATATTAAATGTGTGTGTGTGTGTGTGTGTGTGTAAATATATATGATACGAAAACATTAGACATGCAGAGATTAAGGAATGGTGCACTGAGTGTTTTTACAATTTATGAAATAACTCTGGCAGTGATCACCCAGATACTTTTCGGCAGTATTTCTGGCTTCATGATTTGTGTAGCATGGATACCTGATGAGAGAAATGGCACTGTGAGATAAGTGTTATTTCTTTTTTTACATTAATGCTGGCAATGATCAATCAGATAGTTTTTGACAACATTTCTCTGGTTTTGTGATTTGTATAGAACAACTTGATTGGAGTACTTTAACCATGGCAAGATATTTATGTGGACTGTGTGGAGCAAACCTTATCATGATTTGTGTAGATAGTTGATGAGGGGAATGGCTTGGTGAGATTTTATTACATTTTTTGATACTTTTCCGTTAACGGGGCAACACTTTCAACTTCAACGCGAACACACACTGAATTGTAAGAAGAGTTGACTTTGCTTTAAGAAGTGTGATATTGCCTGTTCTTTCTTAAAAAGTAGAGTAACCTGTATTATCTGGCATGTTACAGCTGTGCTTTACATCCTCGCACAGCTGTTATGCTTGATGCACTTTACGTTTTAAATGGCTGTTACCAAAATAAGCGGTTTTCTTACACTGGCTTCTGCGACTCAGATAGTGTTGCTGCAGCAACCTGAATGATCGTGTTTTTCCAGTACTGGAAAGGGTATTTGGGAAGGAACAATTACATGTAGCTACATGCTTTGGGGAGATTAAATGTATGTAAAAGTAAAGATCACCGCACTTCCATACCTACCCTGTGCCTCAATACGTGCCTCTCAACTACTCCAGTGATTCCCTCAGTCCCACCCCAAACTGGTGATTCTTGGAAAAAGGTGGTTAATTATTAGAATTACAGACTTTTTACTTTACAAAATGTATATTAAGTCAAGTCAGTCAAATAATGTTAACCCTCAGTGACAGCTATTAAACAAGCATAGGACGTTCTCGTTCTTAGAGCGGTAGTTGTCTTTCAATTAAGAGATTAGATAAACTACAGAACACATTCTGAGAGACAAATAACCCAGATAAAGAGCTGCTCAGATGACTGAAAAGCAACACGGGTGGGTATTCAACGAGTTATCACAAGCAAACTGAAAGGTGCACTTCACATTACAAGAAATGGTACTTAATGGGGCAACAATTATGTTCTTTTCCAATGTTGGGCTAATAACAGAAACCGCAAAACCGCTCATTAACACTGTTGCCCTGATAACGGAAAATTACCCATTTTTTTTACAATAACATTGGCAGTGATCAACCAGATTTTTGATAATATTTCCCTGGCTTTGTGATTTGTGTGGAGCAACTTGTTTGGAATACTTTGCTCTGTGTCATCTTGTCTGTGTGGACTGTGGAGCACTTTAGCTGAATGTTCCTATGTTTAGGTCTGATTTACCCTACACAGGATATCCATATTTTTGGAGGTATGTCCCTATTTCTGAGCTTGATTTTCCTATTCATACAGTTTTCTGAATCCCCCATCACATGTGATTTCTGAAGCTGTGTTGTATAGAAAAGCAGACTACATGACCAGCATAATAGTGGCAACAATAATTTAAAAGAAGAGGGCACACATCTTGCATCTCCTTTTTCTGAAGCAAAAATAAATTACCTTGAGTGGTAGAATATTGCGATACAGTTCATTACAATCTGCAGATTTTACATTGCCTATTTGATAACGTGCTTACATTTTTCCATCATTTCTGTTGCTCTGTTTTTTGAGCATGTGTTTATGAGTACTGGAAACGGGAACAGTTTGATGTCCTAATTTTATGCTAATTAGATGCCCAGATTTTTAGCTAGATGTACCTACATTTCAAGGGCCTTTGTACCTATTTTCACTGTCTATGGGTTGAGAGGTATGCTGTGGCGGTGAAATAATATTACACAGCCATCAGACATCATGCTTATAACTGCTAGGTGGGGGTTGAAGTTGGCTGAATGAATGTACCTGACACTCTATCATTTGTTCAGTTTAAACAGTTACTTCTTGTTATGTGGGATGAATGTGCTTTTCTGAAAAGTAAGATGGGCTACTTAACTGGATGCCTGATATCGACACAGAGTAGACATAATTGCTGTAGCTGTCTTCTGAGGAAGAAATGTCTAGTTACCTGGTGCTGTTTCCTTATTATTTTGACTTTGCAAGACTAATGAGATTATGTGAAGCGATGTGCAATTTTTTATGTGGGGACCATCTTACTTCTCACAAACGCAAACTAGGGCCTTAAAGCTAGTTAGTACTAGTTTAAAGGAAAACTCCACCCTCTCCTACAGTTTAACTCAATCCTTAGGTTTCTTTTCTCCCTACAATATGCTCCAGTTTTATGTAGGTGCCAGAAACTTGCATGTGCTTTTTAAAACTTTTTTTTTTCATTGGAATCAAAGGAAGGGAAAGTTCACCTACTTTTTTTAAGCTTAACTTCTCACATACTTTGCAGAGTAATTCATTTCTGCCTGCATGACATATCCTAGACACAGTCAAATATGTAGTTTACCCTGTTAGGTACTGCTGTGAGTCTTAGATGGGCAATTAATCCTGCTAACGTCAGGAACACAGAAGCTGATATAAAAAAGACAGAAAGCTGTGGAACTGTTTTCCTCTGTTTTATTGCAGAGAGGAAGAAAACTTAACACTCCCTTTTCATAGCAAAACAAAGCAATTAGATTAGTTAGGGATTTAAAGGCAGTTGTCACCTCTTCTGACAAATTTACATAAGCAGCAACACAGTATTGAAATGCTAAGCTTTAAATGTTGGTTATTTTAATATTATACAATGACTGGCCATTAATATTCCAAAACAAGCATGCTGATTGGTCAGCCCAATCAGCGTGCCCATTGTAAATCCGAACATATACCAAGAGGAAAAGGCCCGGTCACTTTGACTTTTTCCCACTGGTATACAATGTAACTTTTAACTTTTTTTTTACAAAAATAAATAAAAAAATCTGAAATCTGGACTCCGGACATAGCAGAGAGACAGGACAGAAAAAATACTAGGAAAATCAGGTACGTTATTCAAAACTAAAGACACGTACCTGATTTTCCATGTATTTCCTCCATTCTTTCTCTCTCCTACCCCTAAACTGTCTGAAACATTTTTTTTTTTAATTAAAAAAAAAAAGTAAAGAAAAACGGAGCAACAGAGACCTTTTTTCTCCGTTGCTTCCTTTCCAAAGCACTGATGTATTGGGTATGCATGGGAATGCAAGTCCCATACGCATGCACAGTACATCAACAAAAGGCAACAGGATATGTACCAGCTGTGGAAGGACAGCACAGCACCATTATACAGACATTATATAAGAAAAGTAAATATTTTTTTCTTAAATAATGTCATTGTGTAATAGTGTGACTTCGCCCTCATGATTAAACCACACCAATTGCAGGTAAATCTTAATATACCACACCAGTGTCATCGGTTATTGCTTAAATAGTTTATATGTTAAAATAACTTAAATGAAGTATGAAAGATTTCTATGACATTTAGAGAAAAGTCAGAAGATATTTTTTTTTATAAAGTATCAACACATTTACCATCTTCAAGCCCCTCCCCCCACACAGTACAGAACTGCAGAAAGAGAGAGATAAGTGGCACCCCCATCAACTAGGTGTACTAATAATGTTCACAAAAAGGTCTTTTATGCTTTTTTGTGACATGCATATCTGGTACACGCAGATCAATGATAAGAGATTCCCACTGACTTTGAGTCAGTCGTTATATTGTTAGAGTGCATAAGCATATTGTACTCCACAAAAGAAATGTAACCATTGATGGCAACCATAATATACAGCTGAATTTACTTTAATTTACTTTAACATATGTTTACTATGTGCTCTTGCATTAAAAACATTAAAAAAAGAAAATCAGAAGTAATTAACACTGTTTAAATGCACACAGACAGTCAAACATGCATTTAAACATAGTACTTCATCCCACATGTAGTATTCTACATGCTGTATACATTTTTACACACACACACACACACACGTGCACGCGCACACACGCAGATATATATCTGTGTCTGTGTGTTTATGTGTATATATGCATATATACAGTTACACAAAATTTCCATTTTGATTTTGTTTTTCTTTAAAGGACATGAAGTGCACACACAGGCATATAATCTAGCTCTCCATTTTATACACACACATGCTCATGTTTTTGTACACATGTACTTTATACACACACACACACACACACACACACACACACACACACACACACACACACACACACACACATATGTATATATGGGTCTACTTCATTTGACCTAAAACTCATTTGACTGACACCCATTTGACCGACACCCAATTGACCTAAATTTCATATGACTGACAACTCATTTGACTGACTACCATTTCACCGACATTTAAGACATAAACTTGTTGTGGGTTTTCCTTCACCTATGACTTGCTTGTGATAAAAAGAATTACTGGAACTTAAGTGCTGACTGTTAGAATTCCAATAGTCATGTAGAAAGTAGTGTTGTAGTGTTTCTAAATGTGGGTTTGTCTCTTTACATTTTTATGGGAAGTATCTAAAGTAATTTGGCAAATGTTTTGTGAGTTCCCAACAGTAGGGCAACATGTAGTGTACTGTAAAGCAAGTTAAAGTTATATGCCCTTTTCTCCACTGTAGTGTGATCCTGGAGTAATATATAATATATAATTAGGGGGAGTGGGAGGCGCAGTCCCCCACATTGGGGGGGGTGTTGGGGGCATAGCCCTCCACCTAGTTTGGTTGTACGTTGTCCCGTTTTTGTTAAGAGGGTTAGTAAGTAGTTTTTACATTCTGGAAAGGGTTCGTTATTGGTGTTCTAACTGTGATTGTCTATGATTTACGATTTAGTATGTTGAAATTCAGCATTGTAAGCTTTCAGTGAAATGGGAGTCAGTCAAATGAATTGTCAGTCAAGTGAAATTTAGGTCAGTTGGGTGTCAGCCAAATGAGTTTTAGGTCAAGTGAAGTAGATCCATACACACGCACACACACACACACATATATATATATATATATGCATACTATATATATATATATATATATATATATATATATATATATATATATATATACGTATGTGTGTGCAGTATGGGTGCGTACAATTTATTTTTAATAACCTTAACATAGTAGAGTTAAGCATTATTAATGTACACATTCTAGTAAATGCTGCCACATTGACAAAGATTGCATATGCAACACATAGCCAATGCTTTTATTTCAGTATTTTTTTCTTTGTATTGCTAAGCGCATTTATTACTTGTTATTATCTTTGCCAATGTAGTCCGAGTTGCAGCTGAAAAGGTTCATGGAAACAGTTCACTTTCCTGGTTACCAAAGTATAGATAAATATGAAATAGAAAAAAAGGGGTGTGAACATGACAAAAATAATCAAAGAACTAGTAAAGCACATTTTAATTCTGCATTATTCATGAGAGAGAAAAAACTTCCCACTGAAGGCATTGGGAAGCAGCAGACAGACTTGGTTTGGAGTCCTACAACTTATCACCTGTAAATGTACAGCAAGAATCATTTACAGCAGTGAGAGCTTTCCCACCTCAGCATGAGATTGTAGGGGAAGGTCTGTCAGTTCCTTTAGTACTACAAAATATTCCTTTAAAACAGCCTGCAATTTACCTACTTTCTTTTGCTGGAAGTAGCTAACAGCTATTTATAGCATAGAACAAGTTCTGATGGAGGCTCAGTCTGGGAAACATAGAAGTAGCTCTGATACAGAAGGTGTGTTTAGATGACTGCTTCATAGTCCTGCCATTCTATCTTAACGGCATGAAAAAACAACACCACTTCTTTATGTCAAGGATGACTCTTATAAAGAGGACTTGAAATGTATTCTGGGAAGAAGGAATGAAAACAGGAAAACAAGATCACGTTACCTAGGCAGGCCCCATCATCTGCCATTTTGAAGGAAATACATTCAAATTGCAAAAGAAGCACTTGGGGTAATTTTGAGGCATTGAAACAGCTCAGAAAAAAAGATACACAGAAAAAAACATGTTTTTTAATTTCTAAGGTGGAGTTTTCCTTAAAATGAGCAAAGATAAGAGTGTCAGTTACATTCATCCAGCCAAGCCCAAATCCCACTCAGCAGTTGTAGCCACCACTTCTAATGACTGTAATATTATTTCACCTCCACAACCCACCCAAGCAGGTTGCCACATATTAAACTATTCTAATCTAAGTTGCTCCACACAAATCACAAAACCAGAAAAGTATTATCAGAAATATCCGGTTGATCACTGACAACATTATTGTAAAAACAGTAATAACACTTCTCACATCGCCATTCCCTTTACCCCAACTGTCTACACATATCACAAAGTAAGAAATATTACATAAAATATCTGGTTGATCACTCTCAGCAGCATTATTGTAAATACAGTATTACAAACACACTTAATTCACTGACACTGAGACACTCCTTTCTGTCCAGAATTCTACAGAATATTCCTGATTTTGACTCCTGTGCATCAACAACAGGCATACCTCCACTGGGACTCATCCAAAAAAAAATGTGTTACATCAGGAGGCTTTGCATCTATATCTTTGAATATTGCAAGGTCTAGTGCCATGACCTGAAAATGTTTAAGCTAAGGTAATGTGACTTGAACATCAAGTCAAGTGGAGCACTGCCCCTGCTGAGTGCCTGATATTCTGCTGGCACATTTATTTTAGTAGATGTGATTCAATCATTATTTTTTTATTTACAGCAAAGTAACATTGCTCAAAATAGTAAAATAAATTGGAAAAGTGTTCCTACAAGTATGGAGCCCTAAGCAGTCCAACAGCTAATTTATGCTTGAGGCTAGTCCTGCCTCAAGGCTCTTCAAGTAAGGTCTTACTTACCTCTTTCTACACATCTGAATGAGGAACTCTTGTCCTGGTTTGCAGTTTACAGGCTAACTCCTTTTATGCAGCAATAACTAGTAATTAATGACTCATTATCTAACTAATACATGCAAGTTTCTGACTAAATGTTGCCAGAATTTCACTTGCACAAGTTCCTTTTAAAGGCATACTGAACATTTTCCATACTCAGCATGTTACTCTATACATATAAAATGTATGTACACACACACACACACACACACACACACACACACACACACACACACACATATGGATCTACTTAAATTAGTCAAGTACTACTTATGTTGACATGCATAATGTTCAGTCAAACTGATTGTTATTATGCATGTCGACACTCTACTAATCATGCGCCAAGAATTCATCTTGGCGCATGCAAAGATTAAAAAAAAAAGAATGTATAATTTTTTGCAGGGGGAAGCTGCCCTACACCTCCCACACCCCCTGCTAATTATATATTCTAACTCTGAAATTGCACAATCCCCAGGGAAAGGATTATATCACCCTACCCATGGATTGTTGATCTTGTTTGACTGTCGATCATATGTTTAGTCAACCACATTGTTTCGATTAAATAGATGTCAACCAAAGTATCATTTGACAAATTTAAAGAGACTCATATATATGGGTCTACTTTAAAATACCGAAATGCTGTAATTTTGCCTTGCAGAACTTTAATTTTTCACCATAAAAGGAGGCAGTTGACCAACATAGTGAACTTTGCCCTTTTTTCCACTGTACTGCGATCTTGGATTTGGTATATTTAGTTAGGAGGGGGTGTGAGGGACAAAGCCCCCCACTTGAGTGATTTTTATTCACTTCAGTCTGTTTTTTTATGTACTGTTGGCCAAGTGTTTACTTACGTGGTGAAAAATTTCGGTGATGTGAATGTTCGTTAATGTAAAGTTTTGTGGTTTTTGTCTCGATGTTCTTCAAATTGTCGCTATGGCATTTCAGTATTTTAGTTTATTTCAGTAGACCCGTGTATATATATATATATATATATATATATATATATATATATATATATATACATGTATACATATATATATATATATATATATATATACATGTATACATATATATATATATATATACATATACATATACATATATATATATATATATATATATATATATATATATATATATATATATAAACAATTTGGTGCTCAGCTCCTGGGAAGCAGACATTCTCTCCAGACTGGAAGGTTTTGAATTAGTTTGAATTAGTTAGTCCATATAAACATTATATAGACAACATATTTTTCCTGTGGAGAGGGTCACAAATTCAGCTGGAATTGTTTCTCACCAGAGTGAGTCAAAGCATAGGGTTCCTTGACTTCACCCTTTTGGGTTTAGGTAATGTAGTTACCTTTCTTGATACTACCCTTTCCCAAGACCCTGTGACCAGTACGTTTGCTTCTACAATCCATATAAAGAGTACTTTTCGGAACAACTGTCTGGATTTCACCAGCCAACACCCCTTATTTATGAAGAGGAATATAGTGAAAGAGCAATTTGTACGGTTAAGTCACATAGTTAGTGAAGACAGCACATGTGCTAAAGAAAGCCAATTCCTGAAGCAGCTTTTTGTTGAAAAGCATTATCCAGGGGCTTTAATTAATTAAATTCTCAAAGAAATGATGGACATTAGGTACAGCAGATACCCCCATCCTAAAACATGGCTTCATTAATACTAGTAGATCTAACGTCAATGACAACACCAGATTCCTTCTCCCCATCTGCCTAGACTCACAAGTCATAAGAGACATCCTTATTAAGAACTGGGAGATTATTAGCAGTAGCCACGAATTGGCCAAGGCCGTAGGACCCTCCCCTGTCTTTGGCTACAAGAAAACACAGTCTCTCAAGTCGCTGTTTGACTCTGGCCTCTCCCATAACACTAAAACCTCCACCTCCACTCCAGGAATGTATTGCTGCATCAAATGCATATGATGCAAATGCATAGCTATAGGTACATCTTTTACTTTGAGATCCCCCAGGTTCAGAATTTAATTTCAAGAAGCCTATGACTGTAGCACCACCAATTTAGTTTATCTTGCTTTTTGTGTTCAATGGGATGCGTTCTACATAGGGGAAGCCATCAGGAAGTTGAGCGATCGCATTAAGGAACACTGTCAAGCATTAAGAAAGGGTCACCTCAAAAATACATTAGCTAGGCACAATTTGGGTAGCCCTCGGTGCAAAGAATTCAACTTTATTGTATTAGAAAAAATTTCTAGTTTGTGGGGAGATTGCAACTCCCAGCTCGAAGTGAAAGAACTCAGATGGCAAATTAAACTGCAAGCAGCCACGCTCCCTGGTTTAAATGGTAATTTAAATGTAAAAAGCATTCTAAAATGGAACAGGTAGGGTGGGAAAAGGAATCTTAACCATCCAAAGGTGTTTATATCATTTGTAACTGTTAGATTTCTGATAAAGTTCGACTTTTAATATGAACGAACAAAAGCGCTCAAATTTTTAAGCTTTGTATGTTTTGAAAGTGACGATTAAAGTCTTCTACTTTAAGTTCTGGCTGTGGTTTACATTCTTCTAATCCGAAAAAGGTTTCTGTGTTAATACATATATATATATATATATATATATATATATATATATATATATATATACATATATATATATATATATACATATAGATATATATATATATATATATATGTGTGTGTGTGTATATATATATATATATATATATATATATATATATGGTTTACTATCAAAAGCACGAAAATCACTTACGCGAACGGTGATTTCCATGACAAATAACATCGACTCATAAATACTAAGTAGGTTGTATGGTTGACGCAACAAAGTCGACAAATTCTGTCGACCATAGTTTCTAAATCCCCTATTCACAGCAATGCTGTGAATCCCTGTCCTGTGTACGTCCTTCTAAACGAGCGTACACATGAATGTCGACATTCAGACTGTCGCTCCTAGCATGGTCGAGGAGGTGGCTGTCGGACATGTCAAAGTCGACCTTTTGACTGTAAACCTATATATACATATATATATATATATATATATATATATATATATATATGGATTCACTTCATAACACTGAAAGCTCAAAACACTGAAACCAAAACAATGAAACTTCAAAATCTTGAAAACTCAAAACACTGAAAGTCAAAACACTGAAAATACATATCATACAAATACTGAGTTTAAACAACATAAATCATAGCACTTTCCACCAAGTGTAAGCTGGGGGGCAAGCCCCTCTGCACCCCCCACACCCCCTGCTACTTATATATATCAACTCCAAGATTGCACTTCACTACACTAAGCTTTAAAACATTACACTTGGTGGAAAGTGCTATGATTTATGTTGTTTAAACTCAGTATATGTATGATATATGTTTTCAGTGTTTTGAGTTTTCAATGTTTTGAAGTTTTAGTGTTTTGGTCTTCTATATTATGAAGTTTTCTCATTTTCAGTGTTTTGAGTTTTCAGTGTTATGAAGTGAATCCATATATATATATATATATATATATATATATATATATATATATATATTTATTTATTTATTTATTTATTTCAGTTTGATTACTGGGGAGGTCCACTGGGCTTGGGGGCCCGTTTTCAGTGGAGGCCCGGGGAGAAAAGCTCCATGTGTTTAGTTACATACAGTTACATACAATTTATAAATGAAATTACATAAAAATTTGAATAAAAAGTAACAATAAAAGTTTCAGACTGTTGTATTACAAATAACAGTAGTCAGAGACTGAGAAGTAAAAGAAAAAATCCCAATTATTCAAGGGGGAAATCCTGGTGTAGGCAAGAAATCAGGATGTACTAATAGGAATATAAGCTGAGTATATTAAAGAGGTTAGGTAGGTAAGTGAGGTCAGCCAGGAGAGAAGTGGGAGGATAGCTTCAGAGGTAAAGGCTGAGGAGTGCAATTGCATTTCCTGTTTTGGTAGAGGTAGGAATGAAGCTGTTTTTTGAAGATATTTGGGTTAGTATAGGTCCTAAGTGAGGAGGGCAGAGAATTCCATTTTTTGGCTAGCGTAAAGGATAAGAGCAGTTGACCTGCAGGGTGTTTAGGTTTTTGAACTGTGATTAGGTTTTGGTGAGAGGATCTAAGTGATCTAAGGGGGTTATAAGGCTGTAGAATATTAGAAAGAGCAGGGCAGTTTGAGGGATGGAAGAATAATTTGTGGGCTGTTGAGATTTGGAGAAAGTCAAGGTGACTGGGGAGTTCCAACTAGTTTAAGGAGTGGAGGGAGGTGCAATGATGAGAGGAGGATTTGGCATTTGTGGCAAATTTAGAGATTTTGTTGTAGCATTGTTCCAATTTGGAGGTAAGTGTAGAAGATAAATTAGTGAGGAGGGAAGTGCCGTACAGGAGGGAGGGAGGGAAGAAGGATAGTAGAGGCAAGCATAAGTCTGGTGTGAGGAGAGAGGAAGTGGTTGTTTCTATACAGTAGTCCAAGTTTTATGTGAGTTTTTTTATGTTTAGTTGGATATGGTCATTAAATTTTAGTTGGTCATCAATTATAACGCCGAGAAGCTTGGTGGAGGAGACAATCTCAATGGTGGAGGTGTTGTGACTGGTAATTTTAAATGAGTTATTATCTAGAGAGGATGATTTAGATGGGGTAAAAAGGAGGATCTTAGTTTTGTTTGCATTTAGGGCAAGATGATTTTGGAGCATCCAGTTTTCTGTGGTAGAAAAGGCAATCTGTGTTAGGGTCTTTAGTTCTGCTAGATTTGGGGCACAACAGATTAAAGTGGAATCATCGGCATATTGCACAACTTTGGTGTTGGGAAGAGCTTTATGGAAGTCGTTAATAAAGATGTTAAATAGTAATGGGCCTAGAATGGAACCTTGTGGTACACCAGTAGGGGTAGGAAGGAAAGAAGAGGTAGCTTGGCCCCATTTCACAGCTTGGGACCTGTTTGAAAGGTAGCTGGAGAACCAAGAGAGAGTTTTTTGGCAGATGTTGAGATTAGAGAGGTGGTTTAGAAGGAGTGAATGAGAGATGGTATCAAAGGCTTTGGATAAATCTAGAAGAACAGAGGAGACTAAGTTACCAGAGTCACGTGCTGAGTTGACAGAGTGTAAGAAGGAGAGAAGGGCAGTGGTAGTACTATGTCCAGGGCGGAAGCTGTGTTGGGTAGGGGAGAGAAGTTGGTGTTTGGTAAGGAATGGCAAGAGCTGCAGGTGGATACATTTTTCAAGAATTTTGGATATAGGGGAGAGGATGGCTATGGGACGGAAGTTGGAGACAGAGCAAGTTTTGCCACCCTTGTGGAGAGGCAGAATGAAGGCAGAGCGCCATAGTTTGGGTACATAGCATTCAAGTAAAGACCTATTTATTAGGATGCTGATGGGTATGGCAATAAAGTAGGAAGAAATTTTTAGGAAGGAAGATGGAATGTTATCAGGGGCACTTGAACAAGGCTTTAGTTTTTGGAGAAGTTTCTTTATAAGGTTGGTGGATACAGGTTTGAGTTCAAAGGAGGGGGCAAGGGATGCAGGGACTGAAGATTGAGCAGGGAGGGTGGGAGGGTTATTGTTGGAGAAAGTTTTGGTTAGATCAGCGATAGAAGAGGTAAAGAATGAATTGAAAAGGGAGGCTACTTCGAGGTCTGATTTGCTGGTATCAGGGGAGGGGTTGCTTTTTGTACCTGGTCTAAGGAGGGAATTAATAGAATTCCAGAATTGTTTAGGATTTCTTGCATTATTTTCTTGTAGTTGGATATAGTAGGACTTTTTATCCCTAATGACTTGCTTTTTGGCTAAGTTTCTCAACTGCTTATATTTGAGGAAGGTTTGTGGATCCTTATGTTTTAGGTGGGCTTTCCAGGTTTTATCTCTTTGAAGCATTACCTTTTTAGTGGCTTTAGAGAGCCAGGGGGAGTTAATAGTTTTGATTCTTTTTGTTCTAATAGGGGCTTGGGAGTTAAGGACAGTTAAAAATGTAGAATTGAAGTAGTCTACGGCTTCGTCTAGTGGTAGTGTTTTTAGGATGTTCCAGTTGGATAGTTTAAGAGAGTTAGAGAAGGAAGTAGGGTTAAAGTTAGATAGGTTACGAGTATGAATGTAGTGGTGAGAGTGTGGGGAGGAGGGAGTAGCACGAATGGCGAAGGCAGGGAAATGGTCTCTTAGTGGGTCAGAGGTGACGCCTGATTTTATAATTTTATTTGGGTGAGATACTAGGATCCAGTCAAGTATTGTGCCAGGGGGATTAGATTTGTTGGGTCGAGTGAAGGAATTAGTAAGTTGAGTGAACTTGAATAGGTTGATGGCTATGGTGGGATTGGCGCTATTGATTTTTCCCCAGTCAATATTTACATCACCCATAATGAAAGTTTCCAGGTTAATATTGGAGGAGGTTCAGGAGAGGATGTCTTCAAGAGTACTGATATTGTTACCAGGGGGAATATAGAGGCAAATGATGCAGATGCTTTTATGGTTGTTTATTTTTAATAAACCAATCATAATTTCAGAGTTGTTAAAAGAGGGGATGGGGTTAGGGTAGGGAGTAATGGACAAGAGGTTGGAGTAAAGTAGAGCAACGCCACCACCTCTTTTATTAGGCCGGTCTGACCGGAAACAATGAAATCCTGGAGGAAGGAACTCTGAGTCAGAAATATCAGGTTTTAGCCATGTTTCAGTAATAGCAGCAATGTCAGGAGAGTTATGACTGAGCCAGGCATGGAAGAGAGTTAATTTATTTTTTAGGCTTTGGGTGTTAATAGTAATGCATTTAAGGTTTTTGTTAGGGTGTTTGTTGTTAGAGTGTGGGAGAATACAGGGAGAGAAATTAGGGCCTGAGTTGGGGTGAATGTCACCAGCTAGATAAAGGTAGGGGAGGTGGGGGGTGTTGTTTTCTGATTTGTAATTAGTTGGAGGAGGACGGAAAGGCTTTGGTTTAATTTTGGAGTTATTATTTATGGTAAGGAAATGTTTTACTTTTGATAGAAGGGAGAGGTGGGAGGGAAATAATGATGCAGAGATATTATTGTAGTGGGACGATAGGAGGTTTTGGGGAGAAGGAGGAGGAGAGGGTATATGGAAATTGGTATAGTTGGTTATTTGGTAAAGGTATAATAGAAGTATGGTAGAGGATGAGAGCAGGAGGCGTTTGGTTGGAAGGGTGGGCATGATAATTAAATTTGGTAGGAGGTGATAGAAAGAGAAAGTTGAAGAGATGAAAGGAGTGGGTGGGGAGTGGTTTAGAGAGGAAGGTGTATGGGGGGAGGGAGGGGAGGGGCAGGTGTATCAGGATTGGTTGGTGAAGAGGGAGGGGTAATTTAACAGGATAGGCTGGAATAGTGGGAGTGGCTGGAAGGTGAAGAATAAGTGTAGGCGTACTGGGGCGGGTTGGAATTGGGGGCAGGGTAGGGGAGCGGAGTGAGCCCGCAGGGCGAACGGAGCGGGAAGAGCCAAGGAGACAGGAAGGCCTGAGTAAACAATCAGTAACCCCAAGGCTGAAAGAAGAGAGCTGCAGCAGGGGTGCAGGTAAGTGGTTGTAAACTTCTTTTAGAGAGGAGTGTATTAGAGTATGACTAGGGGCTTTGTTTGGTTCAAGAGGAGCACACTAGTAGTAAGTATATGAGAGAGTGCAGGATCCTTAAAGGAGGGCAGAGACACTGTTAGGCAGGGAAAGTTGTGAAGCAGGGAGAAGGAGTATTATTAGTCTGTATGTATGGAGTATGCTGCCATCTAGTGGAAAAAGGAGTGAGGTGCACTTCGAGAAAAGATGTTCCCCGGAGAAGATTAGTTTAGAGAGATTAGAAAGAGGCAATTTGGGGAGAAGACTGAAAGACCAAGGAGCGGGGGGGGCAGTGCAAAGACCAGTGGTAGGCTGCCTTCACATGCACTGAGGTAGAATGCTGCTCAAGGTAAGGTAGTGCTTAGAAAATAAACAAAATGCAAGGAAATACATACACTGAGTCTCCTTAGCAAGGGAGAAAGGGTCCCAAAATTAATTAAAGCTCAAGTGGAATGTTCACTGTATTCTTCTCTTGGGAGAGATCTCCTGTCTGTTCAGTGAAGAATTTAGTCGACCACTTTCTTGTCAACACAGTTTAGTCGAAGGGAAAGCTGATAGACAGCTGGGTGAGATCACTACAATACTGGTGTTCATGAATATACCCTTTCCCTGTTATTGCATAATCTTGGAGGAGGAATTTTTAAGTAGCATAGTGTATGGGGAGGTGCAGCCTCTTGTATGGGGGGTGCAGGGGGAGTGTCCCCCTGCAGAACGCATTGTTTTTACTTGCATGCTCCAAGGTTATGCTTCAGAACATCCATTGTCTGCTGTCAATTTTTTGATTATTTCATGTCAATGTTTTGAATATTGATATTCTGCATTTTTTATCTTAGTCAATATATACAAACATACATACATAAATGTATACACAGATATACACACACACACACACACACATACATATCTGTGTATACATATATAGATATATATTTATATAATTTATACTTATACATACATATGTATGTATATGCCTGCACTCACAACTAATGCCTTACACATCCACTTAATCTTCCAAAACTCACCAGTCCATACAACACACCTAATTACACACACAGCTAGGACATACATACATATATATATATATATACACATTCACAAAAAAATACAGTTGCATGTATCTACATTTGCTCATCCACACACAGAGCCACAGTTGTCTCATCTAGTACCCAGTATCCATGCCCATCCCAATATAGCACCCCACCCCCATAAGCTCTTCAAGTGAAGAGCTAAAAAAAAAAGACTTTGGCTTGTACTATTCCTGAAAGCAATCCACACTTATTGCATGAAACGCCTTTCTGTACCAGCAATTTATACAGAAATAATGCAGGTTAATACCTCCTAATCACACTCCACATATATCTCAGCTGCTGACCAGATTTTTGCAGAATGTTCAGATTTTTCTGTTCCTCAAAACTTTTGGTTTGCTGGAAAATCAATCAGGATTGAAGTCACTAAATAATGAGCGGCATTTTAGTTCCAGACTTCATAACATTCAGAAAATGCATGCTAACACATACGCTATTATTCAAGCAGCTTTCTAAGTTTGTAAGAGCAATATTTAAAATTTGTCCGTGTTTTGGGGCCTTTGTCCCCTCATTATTTCAAGCTTTGGCCAGATTACTTTTGGTAAGAAGTTGAGAGGTATGACACCCCTAATATTTTGCACCCAGACTGGCTTACTATGGTGCTGAACAGACATGCCATAAAAAAATAAATAAATAAAACTCGAACAAACATGCTTTTGCACAAAGCAAATGTGCATATATGCATATGTGATGATGGAAGGTAGTGACAGCTATGCCAGAGTGAGTAGAGCAGTGCATGTGTAACATGTGCCACCATTGCTAGCTGATGTTTTGTAAAGAATTTTGTTTCATTTGTATATCAAACTGATTAATACAGATGCTTGTGTTAAAAAATGTATTTATAAGGCTGCTTGTGTTAAAAATGTATCAAAAGTGGGTCCTGCTGGACAGAAAAGAAATATCGATTTATATCAGACTGTAGTGTTGTATCTGAGGAAATGTATATATGTTAACAGAGGATGCTGGAAGGGAAGGGGTTAAGCTCAGCTCAGCTTACCTTAAGAAAAATTTGCCAGAAATTAAATGACTTCGTTTAGGCCATAAAGATTTTATTTCACAGGCCTGAATGCAGCCAGTGACACAATGTCTGGGCTGGGATCCTGCTCTTATTGTCCTTAGTGGTGACCTAATTGCTACCCTGGAGTGACAGAAAATGGCCGGTTAGTCTCTACAAGAAGGATGAAAGTATTAGAGTTGTTTTACAGTCTCCGGATGCCTTAGCAAAGCTCTAGGTGTGTATTGTCACACATCTGTGCTAGATTCTGGTTCATCTTCTAATCGGGGGGTCTTGTGGGAACCACAGAGTCAGGTGACCAGACGTGATGTCATTCCATAGCCAGCACTGAAATTCTATTTAAATACTAGTAAGAGATGTGACACAAGACTCTCAGCACTCTTGCTATTGGAACTGACACAAGACACTCATCCACTTCGTCTTGCCTTGCTTTTGTAAATAACTTAACTAGGGAAGAGTAATTCTTCAGTTAGTTAGAAAATATAGTGAGACTAGTTAAATACTGTTTTTCTGTATCTGTCCAAGTCTTTCCATCTGTGTTATTTTTTATATTTCCTGTGAATTGGAGCTCCGGTGTTCATTGTAAATAGATATTTAGTATTTTCATGTTTTCTATTTTATTATTTATTATTAAATATATCTAAGCCTTTCATTGTGGCTAGTCTTTTAGAAAGTAGTTTAACTGGATGAGCAACTGCATTTATTTGGTGGCACTGTAGGCTTCATGCTCCTGAAAGTCTTGCTGCATCGTTAACATTCCCATTTGTAAAAAGTAATGTCTTTCGGCTTTTTCCCAGTTAGGGGTCGCCACAGTAGAACTCCAGTCCGCAAAATGATTAGCAGTGGATTTTTACGGTGCTGAGTTGCCAGCCCGACACCCAACCTTCAAAAAAGGCACAACCATTCACACACGCACCTACCTGCATGTCTTTAAATGTCACTTGACTGCAGGGAGGACATGCAGACTCCACAAAGAAGGCGTTCCAGCTGAGAATCAAATGGAAAACCTCTTGCTGTGAGGTGAAATGCTAACTGCTGCACCACCGTGGCCTGTTAACATTACCATTTGTATAATTATTAATTTTACTAGGAGTAATTGGCTACCCTGGTAAGAACATTAAAGTAGCTGGCTGGTGGCAGTGAATCTACCTTATAGTCTGGGCAGAGGAGGTATAGCTGGCAAATCTGTGGCAGCCTTTCCCGTGTGTGTGTGTGTGTGTGTGTGTGTGTGTGTGTGTGTGTGTGTGTGTGTGTGTGTGTGTGTGAAAATCAAACCTGAAAGAGTGTGTGTGTGTCAGCTACTTGAAACAGGGACACACATCACTGATTTCTGTAGAGAGAAAGGTGAAGTCTTATTTGGATCCCAAACCCAGCCCTTGCTATTAAAGGAACTTGTGCTTGGTGCAGAGAGCTGCCTCTGAAAATACTCTGTGCATCTATTTTTGTTGTTCCCCACTGGTGTCAGTGGTGAGGACATACATATGGGTATATATATATGTGTGTATATATATATATATATATATATATGTATGTATATGCATACATATATATATGTGTGTGTGTGTGTGTGTGTGTGTGTGTGTGTGTGTGTGTGTATATGTATCTATATCTTTATCTATATATAATATCTATATATATATATATATATATATATATATATATAAATACATACATATATATATATATACATACATATATATATATATAAATATATATATATATATATATATATATATATATATATATATATATGTATATATGGGTCCACTATGTAATCCCGAATTTCAGTATTTTGAAATTACATTGCTGAAAACTCAAAGTTCCGAAACCGGCAGAAGCGCGAAATTCAAAATCCTGAAGCACGGAGATGTTGAATTTCCGCTTCCACTGGTGCAGTGTGTGAATGGATGGGTGGAAGTTTAGGTAAGTATGTGTGTGTAAGTGTGTTGGTTAGGGGCTTTAGTGTGTGTAAGTATGTGTTGTGACTGTGATGTGTGTGTGAGGGACTGTAAAATGTGTGAGTGTGAGTTTCCTTTGTGTGTCTGTGCGATCTCGGAGTTAGAATATATGAGTAGGGGGTGCAGGGAGGCTTGCCCCCCTGCTTATCTGTAGTGTAGTATTATTTATTTGATTGTCGGGGGAGTTGTGTGTATGTATGTGCTGTATGTGTAGAGTACATTTGGGATTTTGAATTTCACTGTTATGCGGTTTTGGAAATGTGTGTTGTAGTTGGGTTTTCGGCTATGTAATTTCGAAATACTGAAATTCGGGATTTCAGTATTTCAGGATTACATAGTGTACCTATATATATACATACATATATGTATATATTCTGCAAATGTGCATATATATATATATATATATATATATATATATATATATGTTTTGCAGTTGAAAAGAAAAGACTCATAGGAGAGAAGTGCATATGAGTGAACATTCTCTTTGGTGGTGGTTTTGCCAACTGCTTTCTGGATGGCACAGTGTTGCAGTGAGTAAGGGAATTTGCCCTTACCCTACTGTTATGCAGTCTTGAAGCTGGAATTTATAATTAGCAGGGGGTGTGGAGGGGTGCAGCAAAAAGTAGTTTTAGTGTTTTCTGTTTTTATCATTTTAGATTTGCTCTAAAATGATTGCTCTTTTTACATTCACACTTTAGAGCATTCGGTATTTTATGATATGTTACACATACACACACAAAGCCCCAAACATAGTGCATGGAGACAAATGGTACATGTCATGACAATAATATAGAATTAAAAAAAGAGAGACAGTACCAATAAAGTCCAGTGAATACATTGAAAATAGCCATTCCAAAATTAATGTACTGAAGAGGCTCTTACATGGGCAAAACATGGTTTACATTTGTTTTGGTGTTACTCTTTTTGAATAAAGTCCATGTATTTACTGGACCTATTAGTGCTGTGCCTCTTTTTGAATTTTATATGTATATACAGAATATAGACTACTCATTTTCACATCCAGCTCCAAGAAAAGCACAACCACACTCTGAACAATCTTGAACAACATTTGTTGATTCATTACAAACTCACCTCCTCTGTCAGTGTCATTGTATCACCAAAGAAAAAGCCTAATGACCATCAAGTAAAACAAAGATTTGACCTGTTGTTAGGATCCCAGTTCTTCAAAATAATCCAAGTCCAGGCATATATTCCCCTTACAGCTAAACTTCATGAAAATAACTCCTTGTACAACCTGAGACACTACTCATACGCCACACCAACTCTCATTACCCCTAGAACTAAACTCCACAGTGCTACATATGCATTCTCCTTTCAGGCACCTACTCTTTGGCAAGCGCTCCCCATCAAACTAGAAGAAATCAGCACTTACTCCAAATTCAGAATACAGCTAAAAAAAAAAAAACTTTTCATCCAAGCAACATGTTCCTGCTTCAACATAGGACATACAATGTGAAGTGCCCCATCAAAAAACAGAATTGCAGACATGCAGAAACCCAAAATATTGAATTCCAGACTTGCCCCACCTACAGGACCCATGTTAGCGCTTGGTTCTATGTCTGCCATGTAAGGAGTTTTGTGATTCGGTAAAATTTCAGGGTTGCTTATGTTCAGTTTTGAGGTTTTTGGTGTTCTTGTCTCATGATTTCTTTTTTCAAGGGAGCATTGGAGTGAAGGGCAAACCTAACCTAAAACTCTGTCCCTATCACATTTCCACTTTTTTTCTCCTCTCACTGAATTAATGAATGTTGACCCACTTTGGAAACTAATGTAAATATTGTTCATTACACTATGAGTGTTTACTGTAATGTACATATACACATTTTCTATGTAAGTAATCTGAACTACTCTGTTTCTGTTAGATTTCTGCCTTTTTTGTTTATGAAATGTTTTCTATTTGTCCCTGGCTTAGACTGAAACTGGTCAATATTGATCAGTGCACTACCCAGGTAAACAAGTAAATATAAATAAATAAATAAATACATAGTTTGTGAGGTTGCTGACCAATTTATAGTCAGCATAAGGGATTTTTGCATCAAAATATTATGCAGTTGAATCCACTAAGGACCAAGAGACCTATACATCCTCTGTGGTTGACTGGCTATCTTCTTTTTTTTTTCAAAACAAGTTTATTGTTTTAACATATAAGAGAAATATCATAACAATTTTATACAAATAATTAAAAATAGGTATTATTATAATATTCAACAAAAGACTGGCTATCTTCTTCAGGCAAGGGAGAACCACACTTGTCAGTATCAAAGGAGGGTGCAGATGTTCTCGTGTGAAGCCACTCTCAGTAGCTTGATTACCAGGAAAGGACCATTCATTAGGTCATTCCTTTTCTGGGGGTGGGGGATCTCAAAGGAGAAATCTACATAAAGTTAGGCATATTTCTTCTGTAGCACACAGCACAGACAGGAAAGATCGGCAGGGTTTTGTTAAGCTTTTGTTTCAAGCCTTTCAGTCTTTTTATTCTGTGTCTTCCCTGAATTTAAAAAAGAACCCCCCCTTCTTTCTCAGATTCTGATTCTCAGTCTAAGGGACAGGAGTTAGACTTATACTATATTTCTCACGTTCCTACTCCATAGAATGAGGAATCTGTTTCTAACCAAAGTTTTTCTTCATATTCTCTACCTGAAGAGTTATCCTTTTCCGAAAGTGTCACCAGCATAAAGCAGTTATGTCAGTGGGAACAAAAAGAAATACCATAATCTCAGCACAGATACCATGAATTGTTAGTGGTGAATTTCCCTCAACCTGCAGCTGTTCCTGCTGTGTTGTTAGCATTACAGGAAGCCTTCCTTGTAGCTAGCATCTTGCCTAACAGTCGGTTACCTGCCTCCAGAAAATCAGTTAAATTATGTAAGTTTCCCCAGACACAAAATTCTTTTTTCAAATTCCAGATCTGAGCCTGCAGTCATTTCTCTGTCAAAATCATCTTCTGCCACAGATGGTAAAACATTTGATAGGTTTGGGAAGAAAGGTTATACTTCTTCTGTCTTAGCCTTTGAAATAGCGAATTATCAGGTTACATCAGTAAGTTAATTGCTGACCTCCCTTCTTCACAGACTAAGACATCTCTGAATTCTTTAATATATTCTTTGTCTCAGGTAACCAAACACTATTTAAAATGTGTTTGAGACATTGCTGATTTTTTATCTAGAGCAGCTAATACTAGAGTAATGATGTGAAGATTTTCCTTGATATATAGCAAAAATTTACCAAAGGATATCAAAGAAAAAGCTCCTTTATGCTCACCTGGTAAAAGGGGTTATTTCCTCCTCTTATGCTGAGATCATTAAAATATTTAATGAAAGGTGAAAGCTAATCCAGAGGGTTACTCAGATTTTCAACCCTCCGTGATAAAATTTAATAGACGTTTTTCCTCAAGTTTGGGTTCTTTCTATAAGAAACAGAATAAAAAAGTCAGCAAAGAACAGGCAAATAGAACTTTAAAAAGTAAAGGCAGGTGGGGCCTCCAAATGCCAAGGGTAATTTAAAGAAGTAGCCTAACTATATGCCCTAACATGTTTCCCCCTCCCCATTCTGGTAATTCAGTAAAACTATTGTAAAGCCTAGATCTTTACTTCACTCATTTGCACCAGATAATTTCAGACACTTAGGTTCTGAGAATCAGGCATTGGAGTCCCTTCCTCCTTTTCAAGGCATTTCTGTGCATACATCCAACCAAATCTCCCTGTTTCCTCCTATCCTATATCAACTGCTATCTCATGGGGCTGTAGAACTGATCCCCCCAGGTCAAATGGGGAAACAATTTTATTCAAGAATATTCCTAGTGACAAAGAAAAAAGGAAACTGGAGAACTACCTATTCTATACCTTTCTTTTCTAAAACGTCACATCAAAGTTCCAAAATTCAAATTTCACTTTCTGCAGTCTGTTAACTTTTATTCTGATTCTCAGTTTTCTAGTAACTCTGGATTTAAAAGGTTATTATCATCATATTCCAATTCTCAAATATTTCAGATGCTTTTTATGATTTTCTTTGCCTGCTTTACATTTCAATCCTTTGCTTTACCCTTTGGCATGTGTACAAAGTGTGTGGCTCCTGTAATAGGCCATTGCAGATTGCACAGCATTCACATTTTTTCATGTTTAGACTGCTTTATTTTTGCAGATTATTTTACAAGATTTCAAAAATCACTGGCTTGGGTCATCATCGTCGACCGACTTTTTCCCATTTTCTACATGGGATTGGGATGTCATGTCAGCTATCACCATCTCTCTCATTATTCAGTGCTACTCTCCTGCCTTCCTCGACACTCATACCTGATTGTCACAGGTCTTCTCTCACACACAGACCATCCTCCTCTTTGCTAGACACCCTTATTTCCTCTTGCATTCTTCCTATCTGTCTCAAATCTTCTTCACCAGATTGTCTTCTGCTTTTCTGCACATATGCCCAAACCTCCGCAAGCTGTTCTCTTTGATATTTTCTGTAACTGGAGCTGCTTTGTCTTCCGCCCTTATGTCCTCATTTCTTTGTCTGTCCCACAATGTGCATCCTACCACCCATCTCAGGCACTTCATTTCCATCACATTTAGCTTTCTCAACTGCTCTGCCTGTACTGCCCAGGTTTCTCTACCAGATAGTAGTACTGGTCTCACCACTGCTTTGTACACCTTACTTTTCAGCTTCTTTGGCAAGCTTCTGTTATATACTGTACCCGGAACTCTGCCAGTTGGCTGCAGCCCCCTCTGATTCTAGCTTTGACCTCCTTATTTAAAATTCCATTCTGTTCATCCACCCCTCCCAGATACTTGAAGCTGCTAACCTGTTCCACTATTTCCCTTCTATATCAATTCTCAGCTTCTTTTGATTTTCCCCATTTGTTGCCATTAGAACTGTCTTATCTGTACTCAGTTTTATCCCATGTGCTTTCAGTTTTGCATTCCATTCCCCTATCCTTTGCTGACGTTCTTGCTCAGAGTGTGCCTGTAATGTCACATCATCTGCATACAGCTGCTTTGTTGGTGTGTCTCCTCCAACCTGTTTGCTAATGTAGACTGTCACCAGTATGAACAGCAGTGGACTCAGAGCTGAACTCTGATGCACATCCACGCCTACTGGGAACCCCTCTGTGAGACTGAATGCTATTTGCACTTGAGTCATTGGGTCCTTCTACATAGCTTGCATTAATTCTGCCATTGTTTCTGGGACTAAGTCATTGGGTCCTTGTTCATAACTTGCAGTAATTCTGCCATTGTTTCTTGGACTTCACACCACCACAGGCCTACCCAAATCAGCTTTCTTGGGATCTAGTCATATGCTTTCTTCAAGTCTAGGGATGCCTAATTGGACTCTTTTCTTGTTTCTAGCTTTTTCTCAACTATCTGTCTCACTGCAAACATCGTGTCAGCTATGCTGCATCCTGTTCTAAAACCAAACTGTTCATAGCGCATCTAACTTTCTACTACCCTGCATATTCATTTATCAATCAGCCTTTCCAGAACTTTCATGCAGTGTGACAGGAGTTTGATACCTCTGTACTGTCTACAGTGGTGAATGTCCCCTTTATTCTTGAACACTAGCTCTAGTAAGCTTATTCTCCAGTCATCTGGCATATGTTTTTCTCTCCACACTGCTATGAGTACCATCAAGAGCCATTTCTCTCCCCTATCTCACTCAGCATCTTTATCATATCTGCTGTGATCTCATCTGAGCCTGCTGCTTTCCCTGACTTCATTTTCCTTGGTGCTGTTTGTACTTCTTATATTGTGGGCTCCTCCTCTTCTCTCATCTTAGGCTATGTCGGTGGCAGTACAGTTTCTGTGGGTTTTTCTTCATTCAGAAGCTGCTGGAAGTACTCCATCTATCTGCCTTTGGTGTCCTGTGAACTGATTAGTGAATATGTTGTTGCTGGCATCCCTTATGAAGCGTGTCTGACTATCTTCTATATATTTCTGTCTTTGCCTTGCAACCTGATAAATTTTCTTTGTGCCATCTTCTGACTCACTTTTCAAAAGCTGGTAGTAGTCCCTGTAGCACTCAGATCTCTTTTGTTGCAGCAGACTTGTGAGCACAAAGAAATGAAATGGCTTGTTGAGGATCACACAGTGAGTAAATAGTGGATCATAGAATTCAAGCTCATGTCTCCACCATACAATGCAGTATATTAACTACTCTGCTGTACTACCTCCATATCATATGCCATCTGGCCACAGTGTTATTTATTCTAAAGAAACCTCAGATTTCCTCATTTCGCTTCTTCACATTCTTCTTCATCAGTTGGACTGAATATGAAAGTAAAGAGAGTCAGTTACTGCTACTTCAGACAATAATACATTTTATATTAATTATCACTCTGTAGCCTGATATTCTCTGCAACGAGGAAACCAAGTAGTAGAGAATCAATCATAATTTTCTGAAGTTTCATATTAGATTTTCTTTAGTGAAGACTCTGTTACTGCTAACCCCAAATGTAACTAAGTTGACCAACATCTCCATTTATAAAAATAAAATGCATACAGTAGTTGTTTATTCTATGTCTTTTTGTTATATATTCTCATCATCACTTGATGCCACACTTCTGTTTATTCACTTCCTACCATAATGCAGTGCAGTTTGCATGATCTGTTCTTAGTATCTTGTATCATCTTCCATGACGAGGATAACTGGTGTTAGACTCTGGACTGCTTAAATTGGTTAGCCTCATAGCTCTCCCTAATTTGCTGTCTCTCTGAAAAAGGTTCAGTCATGCATGTCAAAATACTGTTCAGGAAAGCCAAGAAGTTGTTCTAAACAAAAAATCTGCCTTTCTGTTAGTTTCTGTAGCAGTTCAAGATGAACTGGAATTAATTTGCTTGTGCTGTGCTCCTTGACAGATTTTAGTCTCCTGACCCCTGATCTTTTATAAAGAAAACTGGTGACAGAAGTCAGAATGGATGATAATTGCATTTTCTATAGTTATAAATGAAAAACTGTTGCTGAACTAGAACACAATGACACAGTGCCTCTGACAAAAGGGGTCAGTGCTATGTCAAACACCCTTAAATGAGATAATTTCTTTTGAGGAAATCCTAGCCTGTTTTCTTCTCATATTTTTCCATAATATTGTTTCATTGTAATGCTATTACCCACATTAAAGGAACTGTTTCTGATTAATAATTTTAAAACATCCCAGGGATTTGCCCTGCACAATGTTATCAGGAACATTTTAGTAGTTATGTACAGTGCTATCACGGAAATGGAGATTTTGCTAGAAATAAATCACTGAATGTGTCTCTCCTCAGTGGATAATTATGAATGCTAAACATAGCTAGAACTTAGCTTGTTTTTTCCCTCTTAGCAATGGTCTTTTACTGTAATGTCTTAAATGTATTCAGTAAGCTATTCTGAGGCCAAATCTTAGTTGAATAATATATATCTTCTTTAGTGTTTTTTTTTTTTTATCAGACACTAAAGGATGATGAAGTTCGTTCCTGCTGTAATATACCTCAGAAAACTGAGGGAAGTTTGTTAGCCCATTTCTAATGCCTTATCAGCGGAGTAACTAGATGTTATTGCTCTTTCATGGAGGGTTGTTTCTTATTAGTAGTAGTTTAACTTGGAAACAATGTGAATCATTACACAAATTGTGTTGTTCTTTCAACTAACAATTATCTCAAATGTTTGGGTTACATGTCTAAAAGTAGATGTTATTGTCAGAGTCTGCCCACATCAGCATGGTGAAGCAGTCTGGTTTTGCACAACCTCCTACAAGGTATTATTCAGTTGTTCACATCAAATTAACTGTATGCTGCCAGTGTACTTTAAAACAAAACAGAAATATAAAGGGGAGTTGCATTTTTAAACTCTGTTCCTAGTATGCAATGATTTGGGTGTCATGAAAAAAAAAACAGAGAATATGAACTTTAGCTGTAGAGTCTTTTTACCACAATATGTTATTCTGTGAAGAGAAATATGTTTAGGAGTAACATTTTCAACACATTTTATATTTTTCTGCATTATCTTTTGCGCTTCATTTATTCAGTTCAGTCACATTACCAAGTCTGCTCCATTCAGTGGCAGTGTTCAGTGCAAAAATCTTACTCGTTGAAATCCTTTAATAACAATCCAAATAACAGAATATGAAAATCTTGGTAGGAAGTAGAATGTGTAACATTAGCATTAAAACAGAAGTTACAGGGGACTACCACGGCTTCAAAGTAGAAAAGCATGCTTCATTACATTAAAAACAAAGCATGAGCAGGACTCATACCTCTCATCTTTCCAGATTTTTGCCTCATATGTTTGGTCTGTTTCTCACAAATTATGTTTTCTGGCAAATCACTGAGGACTGAAGTCACTAAATAATGACATACATTTGAGTTTCAGACTTCATATTCAGAAAATGCAGGCTAACACAAATCTTGCTATTCTAGCAACTTTGTAAGTTTATAAGAGCGATGTTTAAAATTTGTCCCTAATATTGGGCCTTTGTCACCCCATTATTTTAGGCTTTGTCCAGATTTCTTGTGCTAAGATGTTGCGAGGTGTGGCAGGACTAAATATGCAGTAACTGGAGTACAGAGGGGATAGAATGCACTATCTATAAAGGTTTGGAATTATTTATTTATTTAATTTATTTAACATTTGTTGACCGGGAATGTCCGACTAGGTTCAACAGAGCCTGTTTTCAGCGGAGGCCCGGGGAGAAACGCTCCAGATGCATGTCTTTGGAATTAAAAAAGAATCAGGCCAAAAAGTGTATACAAATGTAATTATTGGCAAAAGCATCTACCCCGATGCTTCAGCCAGAGCAGGCAAAACACTGCACAAAGCCAATCTTTGCAGCCTAGTTTAAAGAAAGTATTGAATGCAAGAGTCTGAGCTAGTAAGGGAGATGGCTAGAAAGGTGCTTGGTGTGACATCTGGAAAGAGGAAGGAGGACAAGAAGACCTGGTGGTGGAATGAAGAAGTACAGGAGAGTATACAGTGAAAGAGATTGGTGAAGAAGAAGTGGGATTGTCAGAGAGATGAAGAAAGTAGACAAGAGTATAAGGAGATGAGGTGCATGGCAAAGAGAGAGGTGGCGAAGGCTAAGGATAAGGCGTATGAAGAGTTGTATGAAAGGCTGGACACTAAAGAGGGAGAAAAGGACCTGTACCAATTGGCTAGACAGGGACCGAGCTAGTAAAGATGTGCAGCAGGTAAGGGTGATAAAGGATAATGAGGGAAACATACTCACAAGTGAGGAGTGTGTTGAGCAGATGGAAGCAGTACTTTGAGGGGCCGATGAATAAAGAGAATGAGAGGGAGAGAAGGTTGGATGATGTGCGGATAGTGAATCATGAAGTGCAGTGGATTAGCAAAGAGAAAGTAAGGATAGCTATGAAGAGGATGAAGAATGGAAAGGCTGTTGGTCCAGATGACATACATGTGGAAGCATGGAGGTGTTTAGGTGAAATGGCAGTGGAGTTTTTAACTAGATTGTTTAATGAAATCTTGGAAAGTGAGAGGATGCCTGAGGAATGGAGAAAAAGTGTTTTGGTACCGATTTTTAAGAATAAGGGTGATGTGCAGAGCTGTAGTAATTACAGAGGGATTAAATTGATCAGTCACAGCATGAAGTTATGGGAAAAAGTAGTGGAAGCTAGGTTAAGAAGGGAGGTGATGATTAGTGGTCAGCAGTATGGTTTCATGCCAGGAAAGAGCACTACAGATGTGATGTTTGCTCTGAGAGTGTTGATGGAGAAGTATAGAGAAGGTCAGAAGGAGTTGCATTCTGTCTTTGTGGACTTAGAGCAAGCATATGACAGGGTGCCTAGAGAGGAGTTGTGGTATTGTATGAGGAAGTTGGGAGTGTCAGAGAAGTATGTAAGAGTGGTACAGGATATGTACGAGGGTAGTGTGACAGCGGTCAGGTCTGCGGTGGGAGTGACGGATGTGTTTAAGGTGGAGGTGGGATTACATCAAAGATCAGCTCTGAGCCCTTTCTTATTTGCAATGGTGATGGACAGGTTGACAGATGAGATCAGACAGGAGTCCACGTGGACTATGATGTTTGCAGATGACATTGTGATCTGTAGTGAGAGTAGGGAACAGGTGGAGGAGACCCTGGAGAGGTAGAGATATGCCCTAGAGAGAAGAGGAATGAAGGTCAGCAGGACTAAGACAGAATATATGTGTGTGAATGAGAGGGAGAATAGAGGAATGGTGAGGATGCAAGGAGTAGAGTTGGCGAAGGTGGATGAGTTTAAATACTTGGGATCAATAGTTCAGAGTAATGGTGAGTGTGGAAGAGAGGTGAAGAAGAGAGTACAGGCAGGATGGAGTGGGTGGAAAAGAGTGTCAGGAGTGATTTGTATCAGACGAGTACCAGTAAGAGTGAAAGGGAAGGTCTACAAGAGGGTAGTGAGACCAGCTATGTTATATGGGTTGGTGACAGTGGCACTGACAAAAAGGCAGGAGTCAGAGCTGGACGTGGCAGAGTTAAAGATGTTAAGATTTGCACTGGGTGTGACGAGGGTGGACAGGATTAGGAATACGTATATCAGAGGGTCAGCCCAGGTTGGAAGGTTTGGAGACAAAGCCAGAGAGGAAAGATTACATTGGTTTGGACATGTGCTTAGGAGGGATGCAGAGTATATTGGGAAAAAGATGCTAAGGATGAAGTTGCCAGGTAACAGGAAAAGAGAAGGGCCTATGATAAGGTTTATGGATGTGGTGAGAGAGGACATGCAGCTGGTTGGTGTAACAGAGCAAGATGCAGAGGACATGAAGAAATGGAAACAGATGATCTGCTGTGGCGATCCCTAATGGGAGCAGCCGAAAGAAGAAGATTGAATGCAAGAGTCTGAATGTCAGCAGGTAGGGAATTTGGTATGGCAAAACCAGAATGACTAGAAGTTCTGCTTTGAAAAATAATGGTTACACGTATTCAAACTATTAACAGAGTAGCTTACACAATGAGCTTTGTCTGTATCTGCATCTACATGTATGTCTCCCCAAGGATAATGGCGCTTGGTAGAAGATTTTTTTTATTTTCTAGACATTTATAGTGCTTGCATCAACAATGGCTAATGTAATGGGTCTAAGGAACAAAAAGCCTTCCAGAGTTCCCCAATAACTTGAACATTCCAGAAAATATTTATTTAAATGAATAAATGACTAAACAAATAAGTCACAACAATACATTAAAACAAATAGTAGTGTTTACAAATCCTCTGGGTCATCTTAGGCAGTTGGGTAATAACATTTTTAGCAGATACATGAAGTATGGTAGCAGACTGATTCTTGTCAAATTAGTTGTAACTTGACTTTAAGTTCCCATACCCTTCCAGTTGTGTTGGATCTAAATAGTGCAGTGCACATACCTAACAACACATTCAGTACTGTACTGGGATTACAGCCTACCCTCCAACAGACAGCTTTGACTGGGCTGACGGAAGGAGGCTGCAGCCACTGACTCTCTGATAGGTAGTTACACATCATCCAATCAGAAAACTTTGTAGGTTTTTGGCCACGCTCACAGTACATATCTACTCCACTGCAATAAATAATTCCTGCCAATGCTGGTACATAAATAATGATGTTAGCAATTTGTTTTTTTACTTTTATTTTAAAAAAATATTCTCAGTATGTATTCAAAATCAATGTGGTGAACTGTTTTAGTTTGTGCTTTTTTTCTGTAATATCAGGAGGAACAATCATTATCAGTGGTATCAAACCACACTTCGTTCTTTTTTCTACTGTGCTTAGTATGGGGGTCTCTTTCTGATCTGGTAAATATTTACTAAGATCTGGTTGTTTGCTCTCATCCCTGACCTCTGACCATCTGCACCCAAGGGTTTATAATTGAATTAGAAGATAAAGTAGAGGGGGTTATTTTTCTTTTGATGTGGGTAATAAGAAGCTGAATGAGATTGCTCAGTAGAATGTCAATGATGCCTTCATGAATACTTAATGCAACAGGGCCATACCCCTCTCAACCTCTTAGTGCAAGAAATTTGGACAAAGTCTAATATAATGGGGTGGGACAAAGACCCCAAAATTGGGACATATTTTAAATATTGCTTTTATAAACTTACAAAGTAGATAGAATAACAGGTTTTGTATTACCATGAATTTTCTAAAGGATGTGAAGTCTGAAACTCAAATGTATGTCATTATTTAATGGCTTCTGTTCTCAGTGATTTGCCAAAAAACATACATTTTATGAGGAACAGACCGAAAATAAGAGGCAAAAATCTGGACAGTTGAGAGGTATGAACAGGACAGTGTTGGGCAGCCACATTTGTTGTCCTGCTGAGTAACAGCTTTCGAGGCAGTCTCTAAATAAACCCTCATATACATGTATTGTCCAAATTTAATGCCCCCCGACCAAAAGCAGAAACAGTTTATAATGAGTGAGTGTCAGAAGTGAAATGGTTGAACTGTAACTTGATCATCTTGCTCCTTCTACAGTTCCTTGAACTGGTGCCCCCTCAACTCAAAGCTGAAGCAAAAAATAAAATAAAATAACAGATCTTCTTAAAGTTGAAGAACAAAAAAAAAAAAAAAACTCTTCTGCATACCTGTAATTGTACCAAGTTGCTTGCTATAAATGTGATAAGCAGCTGGCTACAGTGAACACACATTGAGTGCTTCATCCCTGATCATAAATGCTGTATCAGAATTTATTTATGAAACTGCAATATCCTCATAGCTTCATAAATCACTGGTGGTACTGCACTCTCACACCATCTGCATTTGACAGTCCTGCCCCCTAACAGCTTGTACCCAGGGCAGCCACTCCTTCACCCAGTCCTGTAACTATGACATAGATTATATTCACAGTCTATTAATCTATGAATCTAATCTATATAGTAGTTACAGCACTGGGAAATTAAGTGTTCTCGAGAAATCAATACTTCTTTTATGAACATGAATTATTTTTTAATACTTTTGCAGTGTGTGTGTGTGTTTTTTCTGTTTATTGTTTTAAGCAGCATGTTAACAGGTGGTATTGCTGTAAAGGACAGTGATGTTTTGATTGTTTTTGTATACCACCTGTAATGGAAGCATGTTGGCTCAGATTCATAGTGATGCACTGTGCATCTCTGAGTACCCATAGAAGCATCACAGCATTAAGCATCAGTGAATTGACATAGAAGTTAGCTCTACTCGGTTTCATGTAAATGAGCAGTATAATGAAGATACATGCAGACACATCTGCTCATAGAAAGATGAAAACAAAGGAGTAAAAAGGTCACACAGACAAACCAATTAGTAAAAACTACAAGAAAAACCTAGCCAGGCTAGATTCTTCACTGTGTAGTACCTTAAACCTCTGGATCTTTTTACTCTTTGGTTTGGATGTTAATGTGATGCCTCACCACTGGACCTGTAATCAAGGAGCCTCAGTCCTCACCACTGGCATCAGAGGGGGACATACACTGAGAGGATGACAAGTACACATACAGTATTTCCAGATGCAGCTCTGCATTAAGTGCAATTTCTCTTAAGAGCACACAGATACCACAGTCAATTCAGGACTGGTTTCTCCCTCTTTCTCCAGATCCCCAATAAGACTTCCCACTGGCACAGCTATAGAGTTGAGATCTCAGCTGAGTGGCCAAGCCAAGACGTCCAGCACCCTCTCTGTCCAACCAGTGCTTCGTGTCCCTGTCCAAGTAGCTGACACACACACTGAGGATTGATTTATACACACACACACACACACACACACACACACACACACACACACACACACACACACACACACACACACACACACACACCGGGAAAAGGCTGGCACAGGTTAACTAGTTATGTCCCCTTTTGTCCAGACTATAAGGTAGTTATCACTGCAACAGCCAGCTCCTTATCAGCTACTTTATGGCCCTTAACAAAGGGTGTCCAATCTAACTGCAAGGCTATTAGGAGTAGCCCACAGGATCCCCAAATAAATATGCAAGTACTCTCAGAACTTAAATATCTCTACACAGTGAAAGGTTTAAATATATTTAATAATAAATAATAAAAGAACAAGACAATACTAAATATATATTTACAGTGACATCAGAGTTCAAAATCACAGGAAATACTTAAAATGACAGAATGGTCTCAAATAAATAAATAAATAAAAATATCTAAACTAAGCATTGCTATATTCCTGACTATATCTAAGATAATTATACTGTTACTTTGACTCACTTACTGTAGTGCAAGGCAGATGTGGTGAATGGATATTCTCTAGCTGTTGTTGTCAGGTCAAATACAGAATACAGAATGCTCTGTCTCACCAAGAGAGTTCTCAAATTAATATCTCAAATATTACTAGTTTCTCAAGTGAGCCTTGAGAAACATTGCTTGAGAGGGATGAGCCTATCTGGGAATACCTTACCCCATAAACTGTCTTGAGAGCTCATCTGTGTTGGCATTGCTAACCCCACTGTGGTGCTGCATTATCATATCATATGCCTACAACCCTAACCTCCACCTTAGTAACTTGGCATTTTGCTGGCTGGCTTGATGTAGCCATGTTAAGTGATTGTGGTTTGTAACTACAGTGAATTTCCTTCCATACAGATAAGACTGACATTTCTGCAGTGCCCGCACTATGGTTAGACATTCCTTTTCTACAGCTAGCATTCCTCCCTGGATTGGAGCCTATGGCTGATATATACCACTGGGTGTTATTCTTCCTTTGAGGAAACCTGGCTGAGTACAGCCCCCACCCCATGGTTTGAAGCATCACCCTGCACAACAAATTCTTTGCTGTAATCCAGACTAGCTAACACAGAGGGTCCACCCAAAGCTCCTTTAAGCTTCTGGAATGCCTGCTGACATGCTGAGGTTCACACTACCTTATTTGGCCTGTTTTTCCTTGTCAAGTCCGTGAAGACAGCAGCTATGGTACTGTAATTTAGGACAAATTTTCAGTGGTACCCTGCTGTCCCTAAGAATGCCCTCACCTGCTTTTTGGTAACAAGGGCAGGCCATACCTGAATGTCTTCCACTTTGGCAGGTTCTGGTCTGATCTTACCACTCCCCACTCTATGTCCCAGGTAGGAGACCTCTGCCATACCCACCCGACACTTACTGGGCTTAATGGTCAATCCTGCCCTCTGTAGTCTTCCCAGCACCTCCCTAACATGCGGAAGGTGCTCTTGCCAGGAATGACTGTAGATGGCAATACCATCCAGGTAAGCAAGGGCAAAATCTCCTGCTCCTGCTAGAATGTAATCTACCAACCTCTTGAAAGTCACTGGGGCATTTTTCATCCCAAAGAGCATCTTCATGAACTCATACAAGCCAAAAGGAGCCATGAAGACTGAACCCTCTCTAATGTTGAGAGTCAAGGGCACCTGCCAGTAGCCCTTGGTAAGATCAATAGTGGTACTTGACCCCACTCAGCTGCTCAAGGGCTTCATCTGTCCTAGGCACGGGGTAAGCATCTGACTCTGTGTGACTATTTCCTGTAGTTCACACAGAACCTGGTGCTGCCATCTTTCTTTGGTACCAGCACCAATGGGAAGGACCAAGAATTGCTGGACTCCTGGATTACTCCTAGTTCCAACATTTCCTGTATCTCCTACCTCAGAGTCTGTTTGAATCTCTCAGGCACCCTGTAAGGAGCCTGCTTAATAGGCCTTTGGGGTTTTGTATCCACATGGTGCTGCACCAGGTGGGTGCCCCCTGTTTTCCCAGTGAATATGCCCCCAAACTCCCGTAACACTGCTTGGATTTCTTGAACCTGGGTAGGGGATAGCTGCTGGGACATTGCTACCCCTTCCACTGAGGTGTCAGTCTGAGCTTCACTGAGGAGATCAAGTCACTAGATCCCCCTCAGACTCCTCCTGCCATCCACTGCAAATGCTCAGCACAAGGGCCTCTCTATTATGGTAAGGTTTCATCATGTTAACATGGTACAGTTTGTGCCCTTGCCTCCTGCATAGCAGTTCTACCACGTAGTTAACACTACTGACTTTCCTTACCACCTTGAAGGGTCCCTCCCAGATGCCTGCAGCTTGTGTCTGACAGGAATGAGAACCATAACCTGTTGCCCATAACATATGCTCTAGCTCAGGCATTCCTGTCATACCAGACGTTTTTCTGCTGTTGGGCTTCTGTCAGGTTCTCCTGGGCCAAGCCCATGAGTTGTCTGACCATTGTCCTGAGATTTAGGACATATGCCACAACACATTCCTTGTGGGATTCACACTCACCCTCCCATTCATCACAAATCAAATCTTGAGGTCCCCTCATCCTATAAGCAAACAACAGATGGGGCAGATATTTGTCCCACTCCCTCTTAAACTGGTCTGCAAATGCCCGTAGCATGGTCTTTAGTGTAGAGTTTAACCTCTCCACCAGACCATTAGTCTGAGGATGGTGGTGGGGGGTTCTTTAGGTGTTTCACCCCACAGTGCTTCTACAGAGAAGCCAGCAGGTCTGACATGAAATTGGCACCTCTGTCAATCAGTATTTCTTTTGGGAAACCTACCCTGCTGGAAATCTCTAACAAAGCATTTGCAACCTTTCCAGCCTCAATGGAGAACAGGGCCACCACCTCAGGGTATCTGGTAGCATAATTTATTACCACTAGGATATACTTCTTCCCTGTGGAAGTTGGGGTACTCGGAGGCCACACAATATGGGGCCCTCTGAAATGGCTGCTCAATCACAGGCAAAGGCATCAAAGGAGCTTTCACCTTGGCTCATGCCTTGTCTACTTTTTGGCACTGCTCACAGGTCCTGCAGTACCCTGTTATGTCCCTGAAAATTGCAGACCAATAAAGGTTCTGCATAATGCGTCTCATGGTATGCCTTATGCCCATAAGACCTGCAAAGGCAATGTCATGGGCTATGGCTAGAAGGGTCAGACAGTAGGCTCTGGGCACTGCTAACTGCTGTATTCTGTCACCCTCTAGCCCTCCCTCAGGAGTCTACTCTCTGTGCAGTAACTGTTTGTCCCAGTATACAGATTCCCCCTTTCCTTGGGAATCAGGTGCCTCCCTGGCTACCTCCCTCAAGCCTTGCAATGTAGGACCTGAGAGATGAGCCTGTCTCAACTCTCTCTTTGTAACCCATCCCAGCTACCCTTCCACAGAAAGTCTGGTATCCTCTGCCTCACTATCGGCTTGGGTACTACTGCTCACCTCTGCCCTTGCAGTCATTCTGTCCAAGGGAACATCAGTACCCACCAGCAGCTGTGGCTCACCTTCAGTCTCACTGCTATAGGATATCTCCCTCACTGAAGTAGCTGCCTCACTATTCCTGGCTTCAAGTGTGTGGTCTGTCTGGATCCCCCCTGAGGCTACTAGATCCACATGCTTGTCTCCGAGCTTGACTGTGTGTAACTGCATGCACATAAGGTACTGCATTATCAAATTCATTCCCTATTAGAACATCTGCAGGGATATCCTCAAACACACCTACTTGCTTGCTTCCTTACACACCCTCCCAGTCAAGGTGAACCCTAGCCAAAATTAATTGGACTGGGGTCCCTCCTAAAGCTCTGACTGGAGTAGACTGCCCAGGCAAGTGGTGGTCCTCTTTAACAGGCTTCACAATGGTTAGGTCAGAGGCTGTGTCTCTCTTAGCAGTGGCCTGTTTCCCATCTACTAAGATAGAATATAACCTCTTGTTGTAGTTTGGTGCCCTTGTTGTCTCCAGACAACTGATTTCATTCCCACTTACTGGCTCTCCCACCTTTTGTTCCCCACCTTGCCTCCATGGGCATCTATATGCTACATGGCCCCACTGATTGCATTTAAAACATTTAACCCTTGGTACTGGCTGTGTACCTGAACTAGTGGTTTCCCCTGCTACTGGCGGACTCTGTTGGGGCAGTTTAGGCTGCCCACCATGGGTTCCCTTAGACCCATGAGCAGCACTGAGTATCCCTATCCTGTGCAGTGATGCCCTGCTTGCTAGGTATAGGACTCTCTTTTCCCCCACTCATCTGCAGTATTACATTCCCTATCTGCTAACCAGATTTTCATGTCATCGGGCAAAAGTGCTAAGGGCTTGTTCCCTCACTAAAAGGTCTGCCAGTCCTTCAAAAGTGGTGACCTGACACCCACTCACCCATCTATGAAATAAGTGCTTAACTCAGCTATATATTTACACACACTTCCATATGCCTTGTGTCTATGCTCACAAAACTTTTTCTATAAGCTTCAGCTGTTAACTAAAAACATTCTAATAAACAATTTTTAACAGCATTATAATTTAAGCAATCAGTATCAGACAATTTAGAAATAGCAGCTACAGCTTTATCGTGGAGTAAGGGCTTCAGGAACCATACCCAGAGCCCTTGGTCATACTGTTTACATATCCTTTCAAACATATGAATGAAACTTACATACCCTTTCAAACATATGAATGAAGCTATCAAAATTTTTTCCCTCTGTAAATTGTGGAAGAAATTTACTGACCTTTGTTGCTTTTGGGGTTCAGTTACTCCCTTCTCCATTACCTCCAAGACCCTGATGAAGAGTCAGCATCTCCTTTTCATGTTGCTTCTACCTCTCATTTTCTTCAGCTTCCAGACATCTCAATCTCTCTGCTGATTTTGATGCCATCTGTTTCTTCTTTTTTTCAACCTCCAAACACTGCAGTCTCTCTGCTGAGTCTCGTTCCAACTGTTTGGACTCCAGTTCAAGTCTCTTTAAATCCAGATGGATTTTTAAGTCCTCTGATGCAAACATGAACTGTCCATTTCCTGAGAGTTATACTTACCCAAGGCCAGTCTGGTTGTCCTCCTGGTTACTGGTCTGTGATGCAGCTGTGACTAAGGCTGCAATCATTTTTGCTTTAATCAGGTTGGCATGCACCAGTCCTTTGGCTTGACACATCTCGGCCAACAGATTGCTTGTCTGTTCGCCATACTCCTCTGCTGACATCCTTGCCTTCTCTCCCTGACTAACTAAGCTAACAAAAAAATAAGTAAAATTATTGTGATATGAATCTCTGAATGTTTATTGTGTGGCTGCATAAGAGTATTTAGTGGCCACTGTTTACAGGCTACAGGAGTTCAATATCCACACCACTGAATACCAGTATGTGGATATCCCATTACTGCCAACTGATATATGTGATGCCTCACCACTGGGCTGGTAATCAAGAAGCCCCAATCCTCACCACAGGCACCAGTGGGGGATGTACACTGACAGGATGACAAGTACACACACTGTATTTCCAGATGTAGCTCTCTGCATCAAGTGCAGTTTCCTTTAAGAGCACTCAGAGACCACAGTCAGTCTGGGGCTGGTTTCACCCTCTTTCTCCAGATCCCAATAAGACTCCCCACTGGCACAGCTATAGAGTTGAGGTCTCAGCTGAGTGGCCAAGGCAAGACCTACAGAACCCTCTCCGTCCAACCAGTGCTTCATGTCCCTGCCCAAGTAGCTGGCACACACTGTTTGAGGATTAATTTACACACACACACACACACACACACACACACACACACACACACACACACACACACACACACACACACACACCTGGGAAGGGCTGGCACAGGTTTACTAGCTATGCCCTCCCCCCCCCCTTTGCCCAGACTATAAGGTAGTTATCACTGCCACCAGCCAGCAACCTAGCTACTTTAAAGCCCTTATCAAAGGATATTCAATCTTACTGTGTAAAGCTACTATTAATATAAATGGTAGTTTGACCAAGATCAAGGCTATTAGGACTAGCCCACATTATCACCAAATACATATGCAAGTACTCTCAGAACTTAAATATCTCTACACAGATCATCTACAGTGAAATGTTTATATATATTTAATAATAAATAAATAATAAAAGAACAAGACAATACTAAATATATATTTACAGTGACATCAGAGTTCAAAATCATATGATATATTTAAAACAACATTGCAGGACAGTCTCAAATAAATAAATAATATCTGAACTAAGTGTTGTTATATTCTTGACTGTATCTATGAAAATTATACTATACCCTAGACTCACTTACTGTAGAGCAAGGCAGATTTGGTGAATGAATCTTCTCTAGTTGTTGTCAGGTCAAAGACAGAGCACAGAATGCTTTGTCTCACCAAGAGAGTTCTCAAATTAATATCTCAAATATTACTGCTGGGATAACTTGCAGAATGACATCATTGCTTGTCAACTGACACCTAGATCCCCAGGCCCCAAAACAGCCCTTGATGGCAGCTGGTAGCATTTAGCATCTACCTGTAAAAATACATAGACAAGGGCTTTTCCTCAGATCTTTGGCAAATTCTGGAAGTCATAAAACAATAAAACACTCCAAGGCAATACAGAATGCCTCTCAGCACAGACCCCATGTTTTCTTGTTGCCATAAAGTAATTTAATTTCAGCTATTTTTCAAAAAATTACTAGACTGAGGTTAACCTGCTGTATCCCAGTTTCCACTGTTAAAATACATACATCTAAACAGTTACAATAGTGCATGTACATTTCTTTTCTTTTCCAGTAGGGTACACTGTGGTTACATTTCAAACAGCACTTTGCAAATACCTTCAAGCAGTTTGATATACACATAACATACAGTTCTAATACAGTTGTAACACATGCATCTTACATGAATCATGTTGATATTCACAAATGACATATAATTATTTACAAAATTCCAGATAGCTCTGCTGGCAGTATCTTCCTTTGTCACAGTTAATTTGGATATTTTGCAGAACCTTACCCTGTGTTTCTAAAGTATAGCCAAACAGTCCACTTATGCTGTGCTGACAATGTCATAAAATAGCTGAAACATGATTGCCCACAGCTAGTAGGGTTGGCTTTATTGGCCTGAATGTAACCACAAAGACTTAGAAAGAAGAAGTAAAAAGTCGCAGACATTCAGAAGCCATATAGCTGAAACACTTGATGTCCTTTAGGGATCATTTGCATATATCTCATGGGCCTCTATTACAGGAGGTTTAATGTATCACACAGTGAAAACTCTAGCTTGGCTAAGTTTTCCTTGTAGTTTTTTACATAGAAATATGTGCACAGAAGCAAAGGAAACAATGCACCAGCTTGCATGAATCTCACAACCACTGAAAACTTTTATTATTTGAATGAAGCAGCATATAGCAGTATATGCTGTTGTGCCAACATGTCCCGAGATTGGACAGCATAAAGCAGTGAAGAGCAATATATATCTATATAGTAATAGCAGTGACTGTTTTATGGTGTCCACATAAAAGGAGTAGGAAAAAGTAGGAAGCTTGGGTCACACAGAAAAATAACATATAGGGGACTACAGGCTGGGAGGCAGGCCAACCATTTTTTGGGGATGAGACCCCTTTTTATTTGCATATAAAGAAAGGCTGGGGCGTGGTGCTAGGAAAAAAAAAGAAATGGTGCTAAACCAGTATGCAAGGGCAAACAGACACTCGCAGATCAGTACAGACAGATGGCATAGATGTGCACAGATTAGGATGGGGAGATACTGGATGAGCAGAGACATATAGAAGGCAAGCAAATGGTAGTGGGGGGCATTAAACAGCCCATAAGGTATGGGTCTGAACTCAGTATAAAGGAAGTACCCCAGGTTGGAGAATAAAGTGAAATACTAGCGGTATGAAGGCTGCTGCCATGGTCTACAGCAATGGTTCCAAAACTTTGCAAGCTGGTGAACCCCTTTTAAAAAGGAAATATTTTGAAGGACCCCTATAGATGGCTGTAGACATATATTACATTTTGATCAACCACCCAACCCCCCAGTCAGCCCCCCCCACCTCACAGCCATTTCAGTGCCCCATTACTTGGCTATTTCTCCCCAACTGCCATAAACACTGTTTTAAAATTTTCATTGTGCATACTGTTTTCTGCTTTACTTCTACAATGATTGCAGTTATTTGGATTTAATTTAAAACTTGTATTTCAAATTGTATAGCACAAACACTGATAGACATTTGCTAAAGCTAAACAGACATCTGCTAAAGCTAAACAAAGCAGTTCAGTCTCATAATGAAAGCAGACTTATGCTACATTAAAAAATGGTAAGCTGGTAATATTGAATGGATGGCAAACTGAATACATGCTCATAGCTACTAGGTATCTCATCCAAAGGAGGACATACTCAGGACTTCAGTACCCCACCCCCTAAAAATGCAACACAGTATCAGCAATCCATCAATATGCTGTGAGAGTAGAACCCACAGCCTTCTGCATTAAAATGCAGGTATACTACCTGTTGTGCTACTAACACTGCTTTAAAATTTGTACCATAATAGTGATACCATTTGCTAAACAAAGCAGTTGCACACTGTAAACAGACTTAGCATGAGCAGCAGGAAACTTATCTTACCTTGAAGCTCACAATTCCTTGAAAATGCACTTGAAACTAAATTCCTTGAAAAATGCACCTGTCATAATGGGGGAGAGAGGGACAAAACTAAGGACACATTTTAATTATTGCTCTTATAAACTTATAAAGTTAATAGAACAACAAGTTTTGCATTAGTACGGATTTTCTGAAGGCTATGAAGTCTAAAGCTCAAATGTCTGCCATTATTGTCTGACTTCAGTCCTCAATGATTTGCCAGGGATTTGCCAAAAAAACACCATTTTATGAGAAACAGACCAAATAAGGCAAATATCTGGACATTCTGTGAAAATCTGGACAATTGACAGCTACACTCAGGAACTGCTTCTTATTCAATCACAATTTTATTAGAAAAAGACTGAAAATATGAGGCAAAAATCTGGACACTCTGCAAAAACCTGGACAGCTGAAGGGTATGCTGCCTACCTCTTAGACACATCTATTTCCCCACTACACACACACACACAGACACACACACACACACACACACACACACACACACACACACACACACACACACACACACACACACACACACACACACACCTCTGCCTGCCTGCCTCTTACATACACACACCTACCTGATTGCCTGCCTCCCTCTTACACACACCCCTACCTGCCTGCCTCCCTACCTCATACACGCACACACACACACACACACACACACACACACACACACACACACACACACACACACACACACACACACACACACACACACACAAAATCCCTCTCAGCCTCTTCAGTGCAAGAAATATGGACAAAGCCTGTCATAATGGGGGGAACAAAGGCCTAAAACTAAGGATACATTTTAAATATTGCTCTTGTAAACTTAGAAAGTTGATAGAACAATAAGTCTTGCATTAGTATGAAATTTCTGAAACATATGAAATCTAAAGCTCAAATGTCTGCCATTGTTTTCTGACTTCAGTCCTCAATGATTTGCTAGGGATTTGCCAGAAAAACATCATTTTATGAGAAACAGACCAAATAAGGCAAATATCTGGACATTCTGTGAAAATCTGGACAATTGACAGCTGCACTCAGGAACCACTTCATATTCAAGCCTTGATAAAAAAAAAAATACCTTCAAGTTCTGTCAACAAGATCGTCCGGATTGATCATCAGCTCTGCATTAATTTCTATTTGCTGGCAAAAAGAAGAGAAAGCATACCCATACATATAGAGCGACCAACATACATCCAGGACCTATCTTACTTGGAGGGAACAGAGCAGTTATTTAAATTTCCCTCCATGTTCTAACTGCTGTCAGAAAACACAGGGCAAGTGAGCAGCTGCTCAGCATCAGCCGCAAACATGGAAGTTGTTCCTCCTTCTTTTCCTCTAAAAACTAAGGACAAGCAGCTGCTTAGCCGCAAATGTGGAAATTAAGCTGCCAGGCACAAATAGGGAAGTTTATTTCTTGCCTTTTCATTTATTTATTTATTTGACATTTGTTAACCAGGATAGTCCATCTGAGCAAAAGCCTTTTTTCAGTGGAGGCCTGGGGAGAAAAGCTCCATAGTGCAAGTAAGCAAGAAAATTTACAAAACTGAAGATGAATACAGTGAAAATTTTACAATAAAACAGTTAAGCAAATGTAGCAAAAGCTCCACAGTACAATATAGTAAGAGGCATTATAACATTGAAGAAAAAACATTGCAAAGAAATATACAATGAAGCATTTGTATCAGTTTATATAACACATTGGGTTATCTTCAGAGAGTAATTGTACAATACAGAGCAGTATGGTAGTAGGGAAGGGAGGAATAGAGAAGATAGTGATAGAGAAAGGGGTAGATAAATTGTTGATGTGAGGCACTTTTCTTTCTCCATTTACAGGGTCGGGTTGTGGATGATGCCCGAAATCCAGGTTAGTGCAAGTGAGCTTGCGGACCCCTAGAATTTATCTTGCGGACCCTAGTTTTGGAAACACTGGTTAGAGGGATGTTATTGTGATGTATAACTAGCAGACGGATCGTGGCAGATGGTGGTATTGGTCACTCATTCCTCTGACAGCTCAATGGTCAGGACCAGCTGGATAAGTACATCTGCATCCACTCCAGGAGGCATTCCATGTGGGCCATGTGTCTGTTCACCACCATCTTACCTGCAACTTTCACCAATTACACAAGGTGTGAGTGGCCCACCACAGGCAATAAGTCCAGGCTACCTGCCAGTGAAAGGTCAAGACCCTCTCAGGTAAGGCTGTCACATCCCCATTATCCTTCTCAGCTACAGCAACAGTAGGGCTGGACTGTGGCTGAAGCACATTTTGAACCACCTGACTGCTTATACCAGTGGGGAGGAAATGCAATGTTGCTATATGCGAACCTGTCTTACCACTGGAATGGATATATATCTATATGTATGTATGTATGTATATGTATATATATATATATATATATATATATATATATCTATGGATCTACCTCAGAAGATCGACAGACCATCTGATTGACATTCATTTGGTCAACAACCAGTATTCATGGCAAAAACCTGGGGACTTGCCCCCCTTCCCCAATGTTGTGCCACCCTGGAGTTGATATATATAGTTGGGGGCATTTTTGTTTAAAACATGACAAATTCAACAAACAATTACACATTTTAAACGAAAATATGTGGGGGGTTTCACCCCCACACCCCCCAATGTTGGGGGCTGTGCCCCCACACCACACCTATCTATATATACACCAACTCCAGGGTCGCACAACATTGGGGAGGGGGGAAAATCCCTGTTATGTTCCTTGAATACTGGTTGTTGACCAAATGAGCTGTCGACCAAATGAATTTCGATCAAATGGTCTGTCGATCTTCTGAGGTAGATCCATATGTAGATATATATATTTATATATATATATATATATATATATATATATATATAATATATATATATATATATATATATATATATATATCTCAAAGCACAGGCCAGCACATGTCAGAACAACTAACCCTGTACACATTTCAGATTGCTTTCTTCCCATACTGAAAGAAAAAGGGTCACATCAGCAAACTAACGTTTGAAAGGAAAGATGCCAGAGAAACAGTTACAACCTACATTCCCATACCTCTGTCCCATAATCAACATCCCAGGAAGCAGACAGGTGTGTGCAGGTGTGTGTGTACGTGTCCTGTATAAAAAGAAACATACCTTTACAGACATAAAAGTCTGATACACATCGTAAATCAAATGGGTCTAGGGCTGCCCATGCCAGGGACTTAAATATGGCCTGTGACTTAAGTAGGACATGCTGGAGGGATAGATTTATCTTCCAGTGACTGCCACATCTTTGGAACAGGCTACCAATTCATGTGAAACAGAGCACCTCTATGACACTGTTCAAGAGAAACCTGGATGAGTGGATGGGGCACTGTAAATTCTTACCAGGGATAGCACCACAACCCTCCTGGACATGGCCTGTCATCACTAAATGCAGTCTTGGGTACTGACTAGTACCTCTATAGTATTACATTGGTTTGAAATGGCTAGGCTTAAAATGACCTCCGTGTAAATAGCCTAGTAATCTCCTATGATCCTAAGAATACAAAAAGCAGCATGCTGGCACCATAAGGTGGTTCTACTTAACTTCAACACATAACAGGTACCTGCAGGACAACATCATACATATAATCAGAATATTGCAGTACATGCCACAGCCATCTCCACCTGACTCAGACAGAAGCACCTCACAGTAGCCCACCCATATTTTCTATGTTATTTGAGAGAGAGAGAGAGAGAGAGAGAGAAGACCTGCTAGTAGCAGTAACACATCTGTGCAAGATAATGACATTATTTCCCAGTAGCACTTCCCCACACACATAAGCCACATACATTAATTCTCCATAAATATCAATTATATATGACAGTGCCAGGAAAACTCCTGATCTGATGCTGTCAATTTTCATTCCATCCTTGACTGATGGGTTCGGTCCCAACATCGGAACCAACTCAGCTGTTACTACAGCTCGCGCCAGCCAAAAACTCTCGAACTTCACCTCTACCAAGAATCTCTCTCTCAATTACCTCAGATCTCATTTGCTGCTTTCTGAAACGGTCACTTTTAAGCTGATACTCTCAAGCGCTTGTGGGATTGGGTACATTTTTTGTATCTTTCCTTCTAAATTTCCTTTTTTCTTCCTTTTTTTGTACACTATGTGTATGCTTGTGTATCATACTGACATGATACTTTCTCCGTTTACACTACTATGTGACTTCTCAACTATCATTGTTGATCTCTTGCTCTTTTAGTCAGTAATCTTCCTCCCCCTCCCCGTACACATTTGTATACGTCTTTACCATGATAGTTGTTTCCATTATTATAATTACATAAAAAACTATCATGGCTGGTAAGGGTAAGGCCCCTTCTGGTTTCAAAAAATGCCAGAAGTGTGGCCATAAAATTCGCCCTTTAGATTTCCACTCCTTATATGTCTATTGCCTTGTCCCCCTTCACTTACAGGAGGATTGTAGTATATGTCATGCCTTCAGCTACAGGGCTTTGATGGAAAGGTGCAACAAGTTAATTCTAAAGGAACGTTTGCCTTCAGCCTTTAAACAAACCTTAGTCACTGCTGAGAGAGTTAAATATTTCATCTCCCTCCTCTTCTTTGTCTATTGATACATAAACAAACACGTAGTCTATCGGTTCTGACCTCCCTGTTGGTTCTGAAAGCCAAAAAATTGAAGACCTTGGTTCCAAAAGTTCCATTGGAACCAAAGGCCTCTGTTTCTGACACTACTGTACTGACAACTTCAGTTTCAGCACTGATTGCAATTTCGAGTCCTTCAACGTCAAAGGCCTCAACACAGGAATTGGCATCTATCTCACCGACTAAGACCATTACAGCTAGAACATCTTACTCTCCATCAATAGATCCCTTTGCTGGGGAACTACCTGAAGTATTTTTACAGAGGCCTAGGTCTCCTTCCACTGCATCGGTCTGCTCCACCAAAAGACTTTCAGAACTTGATGTGGAGAGGATGGTGAATAAAATTTTGTGGGCTAGAGGGCTTTCAGGCTCACCTTCGGTACCAGTTCTCTCCGGTCTTGGTACCGACACTTCCTTCACCCCATTGACTACTCCTCCTCTAACCTCCTCGGAGGTCTTAAAGTCTTCTGTTCTGGTTCTCTTGACATCATCTGTGTCAGCTCCAGAGTTGTTCACTTCTATGGAACTGGCAGTTATCCTGAGTTGTTCAGTTATTTCTGAACCAGAGACCTGGAGCTGTGGCTACCCTATTGGCTCCAGGGAGCGGGTTTTGACTCCATGTTTTTTGGACCATCCCTGCTTCTCAGGGTTTTGGCTTGAGTCAGTTCTGCTCCGGCTTTGGTCTTGAGAGTCAGTTCTTTGGACCAGGGAGTTAACCTGGTTCCGAGGCAGCCTTTCTCAGTTCTGGGCTCCCTTCCCTCTTCAGGGGGACCAGCCTTTGAGGCTATGCAGAGGCCCCTGTCTCTTGCAGAGACTCAGTTGGTGCCTACCCCCTGAGAACAGGTACCCCCGTCTAGCTCTATTATTCCTTCTGCCTCTCCACTGGGACAGCGGGTGCTGAGGCCTCAGGTGTTACAGCCATAGGTACTGTCATCTTCTGATACCTCCCCAGATTATCCCCTTGAGGAGGTGCCTCAGAACTGCAAGAGGAAGCACTTGGATTTCCCCCAGGAATCATTCACCGAAGATACAGATTTCAATGAGGGGGAAGGGTCCCCATGGTCACCCCCTGAAGATGTCTCCTTTGGAGACATCTTGGAAATTCTGAAAGAGAGGGGTGGCTGGAAGTCCTAAAACCCTTCCTCTGAGGAGTCTGTTTATCTGCAGGCATTCAGCACCTGCCCATCTATTTCTTGGGTGACTCCACTCATTGAGTTGCTTTCACTGCAGGCATGGAAGACTCCTGATGTTGTTGAGCCCATCCCCAAAAGACCAGACAAAATACTTTCTGTACCCACAGACAAACAGTTTTGGGTGAAGGGTTTTGCAGTTGATTCTTTGGTCATAGTGGCCGCCACTAAAGAGGAACTAGCCGAGGAGAGTTCCTCTGTATGTCTGCCCAACATAGAGTCCCAGGCTATGGACAGATTTGGGAAGCAGGTCTATACTTCATCAACCCTCAATATAAGGCCCTTGAATTTTTTGGTACATTTTACCAGACTCCAACAAGGTTCTGATCAAGAAGTTATCAGAAACTCTGGTGGTAGCTGTAGCTGACAGAGTCCAAGAGAAAGTGGCTTCCTAGTTAGCCAACCTGGAGTCTGTGTCCAATTTGTCCATGAAGCTGATCGCACATACAGCCGAAGAGACATCTAGAGCAGTGGGTATAGGCTTAGCCATTAGGAGACATGCTTGGATGCTCCTTTGTGATTTTGCAGAACCATTCAAGTCTTCTTTCATCAATGCTCCTTTTGACAGAACATCCTTGTTTGGCCTGAAAGTGAAAGAAACTTTGTCCAGGTGTGAGAAAGATGGTAAGACCCTTTCTTCTGTTGGTGTACGGTTTTTCACCACTCAAAAGGTCTTTTTCTAGAAACCAGAGGAGTGGTGGAAAAATGTGGTTCAAAAAAATCCCAAGGGCTTTTCCAAGACACATGTGGAGGGAGTTTCCCCAGGGGTGGAGGGGGAACCAAAATGGAAGATGCCACTCTTGTGGCAGAGGTAGTCCACAAATCCAGGGCTTTAGGGATTCCTTCCCAGGCAAGCCCTTTCAGTGTTCCTGAAGGGCGGCCTGATTGTCTTCCTCTGGAGGCAGTTGGGGGATGCTTATCCTTGCATGCTTTAGGGATTCCTTCCCAGGCAAGCCCTTTCAGTGTTCCTGAAGGGAGGCCTGATTGTCTTCTTCTGGAGGCAGTTGGGGGATGCTTATCCTTGCACCTAAATGCCTGGCTAAACATAACATATTCCTGGGTGTAACAGATTGTATCAAGAGGCTATACCATTCCCTTTTCTCAGTCTCCCCCTGTTCCATCCAATCTGAGGGATTCAGCAGTACAAGAAATCCAAAGACTGCTGAACAAGAGAGTTATCCAACAAGTCCCACCAGACCAAGAAGGAGCAGGAACCTACTCAAGATTCTTTTTAGTGCCAAAAAAAAAAACAGGGGACTGGAGACTGATTTTGGATCTCAGTGTACTGAACAAATCAGTTTGGCAAATAAAGTTCTGGATGGTCATGGTACAGTCTATCCTTCCTTTTCTGAAGTTAGACGACTAGGTGTGCTGACTAGATCTTCAGGATGTATATTACCATATAAAAATGGATAAATGCTCCAGAAGGTTCCTCCACTTCTGGCTGGGAGACAGTCATTACCAGTTCAGAATACTGCCCTTTGGACTCACCACAACCTCCAGGATGTGCACCAAATGCATGGCAGTAGTAGCAGCTCACTTGAGACTACAAGGATTCCATGTGTTTCCATACTTGGGTGACTGGCTCATAACCGCTTCAAGCAAGCATCAGTTGATAATTACCAGGGACTAAACCCTCAACATCTGTGCCCATCTGGGGATCACAGTAAATCTAGAAAAGTCACATTTAACCCCGATACAAAATTTAGAATTCATAGAGGCAGTACTGAATGCTCAGACAACGATAGCATCTCTTCCTCCAGAGCGTCATTAGAGAATTGTGGCTTAGGTACAAAAGTTAATCCACAAAAAGAAGGCTCCAGCATGTTTAATCTTAGAAGCTCTAGGATCTATGACAGTTTCTATAACTCTAGTGCCACAAGCCAAGTTACATATGAGAATTCTGCAATGGCTACTAGCCTCCCAATGGTATATACTTCATCACCTGTTGTCACAAGTCCTGATCACCAACTGTCACAAAACAGATCTTCTTTGGTGGATGCATTCTGATCAAGTTCTCCATGGTCGTCCTTTTGTTTTTCCAGAGCCCAGTGCCATAGTGACCACGGACATCTCCCAGATGGGGTGGGGGGGGGGGCATTTTCTGGGCAAGATGGTCCAAGGCACTTGGTCCCAGTTAGAAGCCAACCTGCACATCAATGTCCTGCAGATAAGAGCGGTGTTTCTTGTGTTGCAGGCCTTTCAGACAGCTCTTCCTCAGGGGACTATTGCAATTCAAATGGACAATGTGTCAGTGGTTTGATACATCAACAAACAGGGAGGAACCAAGTCTTAGCCCCTTTGTCGAGGAGCTCTCAGAGTGTGGCAGTGGGGCGATCTCTTCCAATTGCTTTTTTATAGCAGTGCACATTCCAGGGAGTTAAAATGTGATTGCAGACAAGCTGAGTAAATGCATCCTTCAGCCTCACAAGTGGTCTCTCAATCAAAAAGTAGCGAAGATGATTTTCTGACTTTGGAGTCAACCTTGCTGTGATATGTTCGCATCTCACCTAAACAACAAGTGCAGCAATTACTTCACCCTGATTCCCCCCTTCAGGAAAGTCACCCAGAGATGGTCTCCTCCACGATTGGCCTCCTGGTCTCCTATATGCCTATCCACTGATACCTCTAATTCACAAGTTTTTACAGAAAGCATTCTGGTTGAAGAGCACAGTGATCCTCATTGCTCCCTTTTGGCCTTGACGTGTTTGGTTCTTCTTTCTATGGCTGTATTTAATTTGATAACCCTTGATTTTGGACCTAGGGCCATATCTCCTGTGCCATCCAGACAGTCTTTTTCACCCAAACATTTTGAATCTCAAGCTAACTGTGTGGTTCTTCTAGTTCCATTAACTGCCAGGCATCCCAATATTTCTTCTCCAGTATGCCACATCCTTTTATTAGCTCACAAGCCTTCCACTTGAAAATTGTACACTAGTAAGTGGAAGAGATTTACTATTTGGGCTCTTGAAAAGCAAATAGATCCCTTTTCAACTTCAATAGAACATGTCCTAGATTTTTTAGCCACTCTGTTTAATACTTAAGTTTCTCCCTCCACCATCAAACTACAATTAGATGCCATCTCTAATTTTCACAATGGCTTGGATAAACGTTCTTTAACCTCTCACAGACTTTGTAAATCATTCTTCAGAGGCATTCTTCTGTTAAAGCCCCCTTTCAAAGATCCGACTCTTCTTTGGGATTTGAACCTAGTACTTCAAGCATTGATATACTCTGCTTTTGAACCCTCTGCAGAATGTGATCTGAAGTTTTTTTCTTGGAAAATACTCTTTTTGGTAGCCATTACCTCCACCAGAAGAATTTCAGAGATCCAGACCTTATCATCTGAGCCTCCTTACCTTGTTTTCCATAAAGATAGGGTATCTTTATGAATGAACCCATCCTTTTTACCCAAGGTTGTGTCAGAGACTAATATTAACCAGACAATTAATTTACTAGTTTTCTTCCCTAATCATTCTAACAAGAGAAAGTATGCCCTGCATTTAGTAGATATCCATAGACAACTAAGTTTCTATCTTCACAGAACAAAGAACATACGACAATCAAGTCAACTGTTTGTTTCCTTTTCCACTGCAAAGTTGGGCAAGGCAGTCAGAAACATTACTCTTTCTAAGTGGCTGAAAGACTGCATTTCAATTATATAATGATAAAAACAAATTAATCTTGCCTAAACCTGTCAAAACACATTCTACAAGGTCTATAATCACTTCAGCTGTCTTTCACTCTAGAGCTTCAATGGACGACATATGTGCAGCATCTATTTGGGCTGCTCCCCATGCCTTTATTACTCATTACAAACTGGATCTGTTCTCTAGGGGACGATTGTCCTTTGGTTTGATGGTGCTCAGGAATATCCTTCCATGACTCCACCCAAGACTCTAGGTAGCAGGGGACTCTGTCCCATCTGTCAAGGATGGAATCTAGATTGACAACATCAGATAAAGAAGTTATGTACTCACCATAACGTTCCATCTGTGTTGAATATTTTCATTCATCCTTGACTGCCCCCCTCCATTCCCCATCCTTAAAGATTGTTTGGTGGAGTGGATCAAACTCACTTAAATTATTATATTGTCCAACCACAGTAGATAAGGCTTCCATCTGGCTTATCTTACACATATCTTACTATACTCACACACACACACACACACACACACACACACACATATATATATTTATATATATATATATATATATATTTATATATATATATATATATATATATATTTATATATATAAATTTATATATATATATATATATATATATATATATATTTATATATATATATATATATATATATATATATATAATGGTATATATGTTTTATATATTTTCTGCAAACTCGATCTGAGGTAATTGAGAGAGATGGATTCTAGGTAGAGGTGAATCTTGGGAGTTTTGGCTGGTGCAAGCTGTAGTAACGGCCAAGTCGGTTCCAATGTCGGAACCAAACCCATCTGTCAAGGATTAATGAAGATAGGCAACATAGATGGAACGTTATGGTGAGTACATAACTTCTTTTTCTAGGCACTGACACCCCTCCCCCCAAAAGAATTAAATGAAAACAGTTTATAATGACAGACATTATACAGCTGGGGGTATTGTTAACTACATTCTGCTTCTCTGCTTTCAATGCACAGAGCTGTTCAGGGTGATATTATACAGCTGGGGGTATTGTTAACTACATTGTGCTTCTCTGCTTTCAATGCACAGAGCTGTTCAGGGTGGTATTATACAGCTGGGGGTATTGTTAACTACATTCTCCTTCTCTGCTTTCAATGCACAGAGCTGTTCAGGGTGGTATTATACAGCTGGGGGTATTGTTAACTACATTCTGCTTCTCTGCTTTCAATGCACAGAGCTGTTCAGGGTGGTATTATATAGCTGGGGGTATTGTTAACTACATTTCTCTGCTTTCAGTGCACAGAGTTGCTCAGAGTGGTATTATACAGCTGGGGGTATTGTTAGCTACATTCTGCTTCTTTGCTTTCAATGCACAGTGCTGTTCAGGGTGGTGGCCTTTCAGGTCATCATAGTGATGCCTATATTGCTCATCCATCTTCAATGTTCATGCCCTTGGTATGAACTTCTTTTCGGTCACCCATGGCACCACCTTTGGGTCCCAGTACCTGTTCTCTGTACTGGCAGAAAATGAGATAAAGCATAATCTTGTTCTCCTACGCACACCATGTAGGGGCTGTCCATTGCGAACTAACAGAAGTAGCCATTGCCAGACAACTATCCTCTGAAAATGATAGCACAAGGAATAAAATGTCTGCTAATGAATCATGCATAAAACATGATTTCTGAATCACAGCTTGCTCAGCTTGTTGCTACTAAGAAGCACAGTGTGTGTACTCATATAGGTCTCCTGCACAAGTACAGGATGTTAGATGTGCATTACAGCTTAATGACACATCCAGGTGTTTCAGTAGTTACATCTTACTGATGCCTTTAGATGTCTAATATAGCCTGTTCATATTTGAATGAATAATTCCAAAACCATGCTACATAAAAGCTATTGAAAAAGTTTGTCGTAAAGCTTATATGATGGGGAATACAACTGTACTGATATGTGACCTCCATCTAGCATTTAGTAAGGATATATTACTTGCTGTTTATATACTGTTTATTTATATTGCTTTCATTTTTATATTTTACTATATATCTTAACAACCATGTAACATAGAACTGTATCGCCTCTTATAAAAGCTCACAGACAAAAATGTTGCTAACAATATGTGTTTGCTGAGATTGTAAGATGTTTACAGATTATTAGAAAATTAGTATTTGCTATTTATTATGACTTATGAAATCCAATTTAAGACTTAAAATCTAACATGTGCAACTCTGTAAAGATTTGTTTCTACTGAACAGTTTACCATTTACATTTTTAGTATGCCTTATGGCTCCAAAGATATGAACATTTGTTTGCCATATGAGAACATAACTTGATTTTGTCAAAGAGCACAGAGCATAGTAACTAAGTCTTCATTGGAGTTAATGAGTTAACACCTAGCTGTGCTTATTATCAAATGTGTGTCAGTGAAATAAATTGATTGAAAAACATTTGTGGTACTTGACCTCATTTGACTACATGGTACAGAAAATAGTATAAAGTTGCAACAAAGGATGAGCCACTATTTTGAATGCTAAAGCATGCATACTTTGCAGGTGAATCTGAAGCTATAGCAACAAAATGTGGATGTATAGTAACAGTTTGTGAAACCATAAGCAGCTGTCAGGAAGGAGGTGCACCATATTCATCAGATGTACAGTATTCATCTAGCTATGTAAGAATGTGTACCCCTCTGACAGGAATGCAGTGTACCTGCATATCTTATGCATACATAAAGTACATGTGCCACAAGACCTCCACAGTATCAGGGATATCTGTCACCATTCATTAATGTCTGTGTTTATGGGGAGGTTATGACCTGTAAACACTGTATGGGAGTATATGCTGCTGGGTGCAGCTGTACTGTGCTTGTAAATATGTATCCTTCCCACTGTAGCACTGTAATGCTGTGCCACTTATTATGTTCATCGTATTGATCACTGCTGCAATAGCCTTAACTATGTGGGTTATATCGTGCCAAGGATAAAACAGTCAGCCAGCTTCCAAAGCTTCAGAGAACCTTCTACATGCCTAAACAGTCAGTAAACTTGATCTGAGCTGACTAAAAAGGCAAGTTTGGACACCAAGCTTTTCAAAGCTTTCCTGCCACTAAAGAGTACGCTCCTCTGAAGCTTTCAAGGATCAGTGGTTGGCTTGCGTAATTTCTTTGCTGTGCAGCTAAGTTCCTTATGGGGAAAAACTTTCCATAAAAAAAGTGTTTATTACTACTGTCCTGTTCAGGAAAGTTATTTTTAGGTTAAGAGTTTGTGTTTCAATGGACTGTCACAAGATTGCATTGTACTTTTAAATGAGAGTGCATTTTTTCCTGTCAGTTTAAAATGTTGTTTAAAGTAATAGAAAAATTTTTTTTCTATGTAGAAACTGTGTTTGTGTTACTTTTGGGGGTGGAAAGTGTTTTAAGGTGCTTTTTTACTGTCCCTTTGTATGAAAAAGTGACTTTTAAAGACTTTTAATTTCTTACTAGCTTTTTCTACTTGTTTTCTCTGGGAAAGAGGCACCATTATCCAGGAGCCACACACAAGTTAAACCAGAATTAATACAGCTAGAATCGTTCAGTCCCAGGTAACTAATCTTAACTGCCATTCTAACTCACATTTTTCCAAATGTTCTTCTATAATAAGACATTGGGAATCCCTGCGCACTTACTCTATAACTATAATAAAAAGCTATGCATGCTTTCCTTTTCCACTTGCTTAAACAATGCATTTGTAGATTTACATTTAATTTGCCCAAGTAGCAACATTTCCTCCAGTTCTAGATCAATTTTGGAAAAAGCAATGTTTACTTCATTCTGGGACAATTCCTTGTAAGTGTCTTTCATTAGCATAGCATTCATACGATCAAAGGAATCTTCCTTATTCATTATGACTAACCTTCTCCCCTTATCTGGTTTCATTACTCTAATACATTTGTCTTCACACACGTCTTTCAAACATTTATGATCCACGTCAGGCAAGTTCCAATATTTCACAACATTAGACTGCTTAAAGGCATACCGAAGATCAATTTCACACATTCTTTCAAAAACCTGTTGCACATGATGTAAAGGGGGTGTTGAATGTGCTGGGTCTATGAAGTAAGGTGTAATTATTACTCAAATTCACATCAGAATACCATAAAGACAAACTAAGTTTTCTTACAAATATTTTATATAAGAATTGGACCATATTTTTAGTGGACAGGACTATATTGGAAAAAGTGGGTAAAAAAAGTCAAGCATAGTTTATAGGAAGGCAAAATCTCTTGGGAATTGTTTACAGAGTGGTAATACTTCAGGAGATAGGAATGTCTTTACAAAAAGTAGGGGTATGTTTAAATGTGGATGTTGCCCCCCGATGTGTTTATATAGCTTCCAGATTAGGAATATAATATATGAACTTAATGGGAGGTATTCTTGTAATTCCACAATGATGGTTTATTTGGCTCATTGCAAACACTGTCTGGCATTCTATGTGGAAAAGACTACCCAGAAACGTAGAGAGCTGATATATAAATATTTGTTTGATATCCATAAATGTAAATCTACAAATGCATTGTATAAGCATGTGGAAAAAGAAAATGTGCATAGGTTTTTTTTTTCAGTTATATAGCAAATGTGTAGGGACTCCCGGGTGTTATTATAGAAGAACATTTGGAGAAACGTCACTTAGAATGGCAGTTAAGATTAGATGCCACGAGATACCTGGGACTGCATGATTCTTGCTATATTAATTCTATCTTAAGGCTAAATTATTACAATGCTTAATTGCTGCCTTTTTATATCTTATTTATTTGATTGTTTAATTGGAACATTTTTAGTATTAGTGAATTTGTAATCATGTGATTCTTTTGAAATGGTATTTTTAATGCATTTTATAGTGTTTTTTATTGTTCTGAAGAAGTTCCATTTAGAGGAAAGAAAGTGTTTAACAAGTGGAATAACAAGTTTTTTCCTGGATAATAGCCATTATCAGTTTATGCATTGCAGCAAGTTTTTGGTGTTTAAAGAAGTGCCAAATTAGCTGTCCTATGGTTGGTCCTTCTTCCAGTCACAAAAAAAAAAAGTTAAGCAAACAGCTATTTATCTACAGCAAGCTAGCAATTTACCTCAACCACAGGTGGGTGACTGCTGTGGCCATTAGGTCTTCCTTAGACCACTCATATTTTACCCCAGATCCATCTGGTGTGGCACCTATAGCCACTGTGGAGTGGTAGGTTAGCCACATTCTGTGTGGCTGTTAGGCTTCCCTCAGTGGGTAAAGGGGAGCCACTGTTGTTGGCTCTGGAGAGGGTGTTTAGTCAAAATGTTGCCCCCATCATGAGGAAGCTGTTGCTGCCATTAACAACATTGTTGGCCCCAATTTTGCAATAAAAAAGCAGAAAACTAAACATGTATCTACTGCTCCTCAAATTTCCTTAAGAAAAGTTTACTGGCTCTGGCATAGAGTTTAATTTGGGCTATTGATCCTTCTTATAAGGTAATTTCTGGTAAAATAAAGAGGGATACGTGTTTTCCTGAAGAGATTCAATATTATGAATCTGGACAGGAAGATGAAGGGATAGAGGTAGGGTTTTCTCTTCAGATTTCTGATTCAGACTCAGAGGAAAGCTCAGTTTCTGATTCTCCTTCTAGGGGTTTCTCTTTCTCTAAAACTATTTTCAGAATGTGCTAGAATTTTCAGTGGGAGAACACTGAGGATGTCAGTCCCTCAGAAAATCCTATAGGCCATTACAGAAGGAATTTCCAGAACCTTTACCCATTCCTCCAGGTTCTGTCAGCTTTGGAGGATGTGTGTGTGACTGCTTGCAACTTTCCTGATAGTCATCTGCCCCTAAAAAGGTAGATAGAATGTATAAAGTTTATCAGTCTTTTAAGTTATTATACACTCTTCCTGAAGAAGACCCAGCAGCTGTAGCTTTAGTTAATCCTACTGCTGCTAAACCTTTCATTAATCCCAATCTTACTCTTTCTGACAAGGATGGGAAGATTGCTAATAGGTTTGGGGGAAAAGTGTATGCTTCTGCAACTTTGATTTTCAGAATTTTGAATTGTTTGGCTTATATGTTAAAGTTTATTCTGACTAATTGTGAAAGTATGAGGACTGTTTTGTCTATAGTTCCTTCTTGTGAGGAAACAACTGCTTTAAATAATGTAATTTCTTCCATTGTACAAGTCACTACACATTGTTTACAGTGTGTGTATGACTCACTTGATACTTCTTCCAGGGCTATGGCCACTGGTACTGTTTTGAGGAGGCTTGCCTAGCTGCATTCCTAGAACCTTCCAGATGATATAAACAATCGATTTTAAATTCTTCTTTGCATAGAGTTTTAATTTGTGGTTCTTATACTGCAGAGTTGATCTAAAAGAGATATGAAGGGTATAAGCTGATACAGGGAAGCTGTATGATTTTTCAAACCACCTTTTCCAAATTTTCTAAGTGATTCTCTAACCCCTCATCCAAATTTGGCAAAAAAACAAAAAAAAAAAAACCCAAAATAAACCGTCTCAACAAAATGCAGGCAAACAAACATTTAAGAAGAAATGCCAAGGGGGCTCCAAAAAAATTCAGGAATCCCCCAAAACCAAGGACAGTCCAACAAATCAGAATAACTATTCAGGGGATCTTGCCCCCCCTCCCCTTCCCCCCACCCCCGGCAGCCCTTTCCCTTCCAGAAAGTCTGAATTTTGAGTGTTCTCTTTGGCATCAGATAGTCTTAGACAAATGGGTTCTGAAGATCATTCATCAAGGTTACAGATGGCAGTGGTAGGAAAGTCATCCTTTCTAGGTGGTAATTCTTCATCCACCTGACCGGACTCTTATTTCCACCTGTACTTTATCACATGCTGTCCCACTGAGTGATCAAACCAGTTCCTCCTTCCAGGTTGGGGAACTGTCTTTATTCAAGGATGTTCCTAGTGCCAAAGAAAAAAATGCTTGGAGACTAGTTCTGGATCCTTCTTTCCTAAACCTGTTTGTGATAGTGCCCAAGTTCAAAATGATGTCACTTCACAATTTATTACCTCTTCTTCATTCAAGTTTCCTGGTAACTCTAGATTTAAAAGATGCTTACGAACACTTCCTTATTCATCATGGCTTCAGGCATTTCTTAAGGTAATGTGCATCTGGATCACATTATCAGTTCTCTGCCTTACCCTTTGGACTCTCCAGTGCACCAAGGTAACGTGCATCTGGATCACATTACCAGTTCTCTGCCTTACCCTTTGCACTATCCACTGCCCCAAGGGTGTTCATAAAGTGTCTGACTCTAGTTATAGCTCATTGCAGTCAACAGGGTGTCCATATTTTTCCAAATTTAGACAACTTGCTTATCTTTGCAGAGTCTTTTTCAAAGTGTCAGGAATCTCTCATTTGGATGAGAGGTCTCTTATCTCCTCTACACTTGTTACCTGGGGTTTCAAGCAAACATTCAGAAGTCTTTTTTGACTCCTTAACACAGGATTATGTTCCTGGGTTATCAGCTAGACACCATAAAGCTAATCACAATATCACTATTGCTCTGGGCAAGCATATGAGGGAGAAAAGTACACATACATTTAATTTTAGAGTGATTGACATCAGACAGAAGAAAAAGGGGGATCTTAATAATGAGTTACATGTGAATATTCATGGATCACACTTTTAGAAACTGATTGTTTTCCAGATTTAAATACAGCAGTAAGCATTAAACCTATTTTAAAAAGAAGACAGTTAACTTTGAAATAGCATCTTGTATGGATGGGCCTTAGTTAAATGTTTTATTTATGTTATGGCTATACTGACTGTCAGTAACATTTTACTTGTATATGTGTCTTTAAACTGAAGTGCTTAATACAACTGTGTCATGTGATTAGTTTTATGGTTTGAATTTACTATTAAATGAAGGCATTTGATCTCTTTTTTTTACACACTGATAAAGGGCTGATCCTAAAAGCTTTGTGATTTTTTCCTGTCTGGAATAAATACTTTATTTTACCTCAACGTTTCCAGGCTTTGGATTTTTTTATTACTGTTTTGCATTTTGTATCCTGCCTGGTTTACCTACTTCTTGTCTCTTTGGATTATCAACTAGACATCACATTTCAAAGAGCTTTTTTCCCCACATGAAAAAATAGATCTATAGCTAGATCTATTTCTAAGATGTTCCACTCAGAGTTCAGACACTGCACTGGAATGCCTTAGGATTTTGGATCTCATAGCATCTATGATTCTCATGATACCCTTGGCAAGACTCCACATGAGAAAAGTACAATGGTATCTGAAGTCTCTTTGATCCTGGCACCAACATTCTTTGTCTTTTCAAATCCCAGTGCTGAGGTTTGTCAGAAGAGAAATCACTTGGTGGAGATAGCAAATATCCCTAAATCTGGAGTCTCCCCTTCTACCTCCCTGTTCCAAAGCAGTCAGTCACAACAGATGCCTCAGACATTGCTTGGGTGAAGTTTCAGGAGGGATAAAAGTGCAAGGTGTGTGAGACACCAAGTACAGATGTAAGCACATAAATACAAAAGAGATTCTTGCCCTGATCAAGGCACTTAACTCTCTGAATCATCTTCAGTCCCTGGGACAGCTTGAAGTTGTTACAATCAGTACCACAGTCATAGGGTATACCAACAAACAAGGGGGAACCAGGTCATACTCCCTTTGTAGACTAGCCATGTTAGTTTGAGATATAGCTTCACAGCACAATCTCACTCTACAGGCATCCTACATTCTGTCAGAGCAAAACTGTGTATTAGACAAGCTAAGCAAGACAAGGGCAGATCCTTATGAATGGAAACTAGATTGTGAGTCTTCCAAGATTTTATCCACCGCTGAGGAGATCCCGAAGTAGACCTATTTGCCACCTTTCTGAACAATCAACTGGCAAGTTTCTGCTCCAGGACTCCATGCAAGAAGACCTGGAGGACAGATGCCTTTTCTTTTCCTTGGAAAATAATGTTCCTATATGCTTTTCCACCCTTTCCACTAATATCCATGGTATTTCTGAAGATTCAGAAGGCATCCTCCAAGATTATTGTGGTGACTCCCTTCTGGTCCAGACAACAGTGGCTCTCCCTTCTTTTGGAAATGGCCAGGGGTAGTTACCACAAGCTTCCTCATAGAATGGATCTACTCACAGAAGAGCAGGGAGATGTTTGACACACTCCAATCCCAATAAACTTCAACTGACTGCCTGTAAGATAGGGTCTTAATTCCCTTCAGGCACCTGTTTACTGAGGATGTGCAGCAGGTACTAATGGAGGCAAGAAGGTATGCTACTAGAAGATCACATATTAACAAATGGAAAAAAGTTTTGTAGTTGGTGCCAGTAACACAACTGGCACCCATTCAGGGCTAATTGTTCTCTGGTTTTACAATATTTGTGTGTTACTGTTCTATGGCCTTTCTATCTTCTCTGGTAAGGTTCATTTGTTGGTCCTTTCAGAATGTCTGCCCATGAATTCTACTCTTTCAATGCATTCTCATGTCAAAATGATTTTGAAAGCGTTTTGCATAAGAGGTCTCCAAGAAAACTGGTGGCCTCACCTTGGGATCTTAATTTTGTGTTAGAGTAAACATTTTGCTCCATTTGAACCTGTTAACCTGGGTGATGTGAGGTTCTTAACATGGAAGACAGTTTTACTGATTGCTCTGACCTCAGCAAAAAAGGGTATCTGAGTTACACATTTGTATACATTCATAGGTAAGTACCAGGCTAGCTGCCCTTGTGGGCCCTTTTAATAATAGCCAGTTTCCCTTTTTGCGCTCAGTTATAGATTGGCCTTATCCATCCCATGGTGGATAATTGTATATTACCCCTAATGAGAATAACTGGGTTCATTCCATAAATAAGTTGAGGGGACCCATGCATGGGATAAAGCAATTTAGGAGCTGCACCCATCCATTAGTGTTACAGGGGACAGTCCTGGTGTATATTTTCTGTTTCCCATCCATAAATCTGAGTTGCAGTTGAAAATGGACAGGGATGAACACTGTTTTATGTGGATGGGGAATGTGTTCCATAGCAGCAGTATCTTCTGTGAAATATACCTGTCTCTCCAAACCATTCTATTGATGTTGCAGAAGAGGTTTAGATACTAGACTGAGTATTTCTGATGCCATTTTGATGTGCAGTAAATCCATCAGTAATCTGTCAGAGGGATGCCTTGTATGCCTCACACAAGTCACCTCTTAGCAATCTGTATGATATTGAATGTAGTGAGAGGGCTTTGAGTCGGTCCATGTAGGACATGCTTTTAGTTACAACCTCTTAGGGTGAGTCAGCCCTGTCTCATTTTCCAGAGACAGGATTCTCTTGAGACCAGTCCTTCTTTTATGCCTAAAGTGGTATCCAAGTTTACTTTAAGCCAAAATATCCATCTCCCCTTTTTCTATTCTGAATCTGAAAATGAGGGAGAAAGGATACCACATACCCTGAATGGTCACAGGCATCTCAGGTACTATCTTGACAGAACTAAATCTTTCACATCTTTGGATCAATTGTTTATTTCTCATGAAGGTAAGAAGAAGGGACAACCTGTTTCAAAACAGACTATTTCCAAATGGTTATACTAGAAACGCAAGAATCTCCATAAAACTTCACAAAAAAGAATGTACTTCATGATAAGGAAACCAACAAAAGGATAAAACAGAATTCTTCTTTATTAAGACTTCTAATACCTCGGCCTTTTGCCTTCAAGGAATAAATACACCAGTGAAATCACTTCCTTTTATACATCAAGTACCCCAATCAAATCACCACTTAGCTTCCCAGTTAAATAATTCAATGATTAACTAGTTAAACAGTCAAATGTATGTTTTTGTGATATTTCCAAATGGTTGTCTGAGGCTATTGTCTTTTGTTATACTCACCATGACAGATCTATTCCAGGCAGAGTGAAGACACACTCTACTAGGGCCTTGGTTTCATCTATGGCTTTTTGGAAAAGGTTGGATTCTAGAACTATTCTGGAAGCAGCAACTTCATCCTCTGTATATACTTTTACAAAGCACTATAAGCTTGATTCATTTTCTAGGCCTAGATCAGGCTTTGCTAGGACCATTCTCAAGGGATCCTAGATCCTTCTTCTTCCACCTCCAAAATGTAGTAAGCTAGGGTAATCTACCTATATAGCTAAGGCTACTGCAGCAGTAATCAAGATGATGGATGCAGTATAGTTGCGTAAGTAAAGGTATCATAACAGTTGATGTTTGAATGGTCACTGCTGCAGTAGCCACTCCCTATCTCCATATCCATTGTTTTTTGGTGTGTTATTTATGCTATGGTGTGGATGTTTATCTTTTGCTGTTCCTAGCTTTGCCATTTCAGGGTTCAGCCTCTCTCTCTCTCTCTCTCTCTCTGTCTCTGTTGGTAAAAAGCTCCACATCACTTGGTGCCCGAACCTGTTTTTTTAGTCAGCTCAGCTCAAGCTGTCAGACAGTTTGAGCAAGTGGAAGATGTGCCTGAAGCTTTGGCAGTTGTCTGGCTGTTATATAATTTTCAGGATATAACCCATATAGCTAAGACTACTTCAGAAGTGATCAAATGAACATCTACTGTTATGGTAATTTACTTACACAACGGTACTTTTCCCTAAGTGTTACTCTAACATAATACTGGTAGAAGTTAGAACTGCATTTATCTGAGAGACTGGGCCCTGCAGGTAGGGCATGTATGTCAGGGTGATAGTTATTCTTGCTGTATATGTTTTCATGTATGTCTCTTGACTATGGAAATATAAAACACAGGTACTTTTGTGGCTACATTTGCCACCAATATGCACTCCTGCTGAAATTTAAGTCTCACAACAGGCACTCAGGACTCGTGGTTACACTGTTTTAAGTGCAGTGGCTGCTGACCTACTTTAACAAGACTTGATGTGGCAGACAATGGTTACAGCATCAATGCTATGATTGCTTGAGAGGAATTACATGCTTCAGCACTTTTATAGGTGTGCCACCAGCATCGCTCATCTTGCCAAGGCAAAGTAATTTTCCATGGTAGTGCAAAGCTCAGCCATGGGGACAGACAATGAGGAAACACAAGGCTAATAGAGCTGAAGTAGTTTTTGGTGTCTCTGCAAGGGGACAATGGTGCTGGAGTCATCCCAGGAAGATTGGACACTCATATCAGGCTAGTCAAACCCACCACATATCTCAGTGGATAATGCACCTGGTTAACACCATATATAGTAAATGCTTTTATAGCACCACTACACAGACAGACTGACCACAGTATCCACTACTTATGTTTTTCGTAGTAGCATTTGCTATTCAGTCATGTCAGGATGACAGAGGAAGTATGTGTAATCTTTATATTTCTTGTTGCTTGAAAACCCTTAGCATCCATAGGGCTGCTGTTATATTACAGGTAGTTATGCTCTGTCTAGTGTTTCTTATGTAGTGCATTTGTAGGCCATACCACTACTACTATGATACATGTGGAAGCTGGGGCAAGATAGCAGGCTGATGCTGACACCCATGCAGGGGCTGATGATAATTAGCATCATCAGTCACCTTTTACCACTTTCTACATGGGGTCAGGGTGTTGTGTCAACTGTTGTCATCTTTCCCAGTTCAATACCAGTCTCTTACCACCTTCAATAATCATGCCTTATTGTCGCAGGCCTCTCACACAATCCATGCACGTCTTTGCTAAATGCCCTGATTTCCTTTTACATTCTTCTTGTCTGTCCCAAATCTTCTTCACCAGAGTGTCTTCTGCTTTTCTGTACATGTGTCCAAACCACTGTAATCTGTTCGCTTTGATAATCTTTGCAATTGAAGCTATTTTGGCATCTGCTCTGATGCCCTTATTTCTTCATCTGTCCCAGAATGTGCACCCTCACCTCAGGCACTTCATCTTCATCACCTCTAGCTTCCTCAACTGCTCTTTCTTTACTGACCAGGCTTCTGTACCATACAGTAGTACTGGTCACACCACTGGTTTGTACTCCTTACTTTTCACCTTTAGCATTCATCTGTCATATACTCCACCTGACACTCTGTGCCAGTTGGCTGCAGCCTCTCTAATTCTAGATTTGACCTCCTCGTTCAGAGTTCCCTGCTCCTCAACCATCCCTCACAGATGTTTGAAGCTGTTAACCTGTTCCACTACTTTTCCTTCTGTCACATTTCTCAGCTTCTTCTGATTTCCCCATTTGCTGCCATTACAACTGTCTTATCTTTACTCATTTTCATTCCATGTGCCTTCAGTTTTGCATTTCATTCCCCCATCCTTTGCTGAAGTTCTTGCTCAGAATCTGCCTGTAATGCCACATCGTCTACATACAGCAACTTTGCTGATCTGTCCCCTCCTATGTATTTGCTAATGAAGTCCATCACCAGTATGAACAGCAGTGGACTCAGAGCTGAACCCTGATGCACTTCCACTGTCACTGGGAATCCCTATGTGAGACTGAACACTGTTTTTATTTGAGCCATTGGATCCTTTCACATAACCTGCACTAATTCTAGTAATGTTTCTGGGACTTCAAACCACAGCCAGCCTGCCCAAATCAGCTTTCTTGGCACCTTTTCATATGATTTCTCCAAGTCTAGCATTCCCCAGTTGGACTCTTTCCTCATCTCTCACTTCCTCTCAGCTAATTGTCTCACTGTAAACATTAGGTTGGTTGTGCTGAATTCTGATCTGAGTCTAAACTGCTCATCTCCCATCTTACTTTCTACTACTCTTTGTATTCGTTTATCAATCACCTTCTCCAGAACTTTCACGCAATGTGACAGGAGTTTTATACTTCTGTACTGGCCATAATTGTGGATGTCCCCTACGTTCTTGTATACTAGCACTAATACACTTAGTCTTCAGTCATCTGGGCTACACCTTTCTCTCCATACTGCTATGATTACCCTTAAGAGACATTTCTCCTTTATCTCACCCAACATATTAATCATATCTGCTGTGACCTCATCTGAACCTGGTGCTTTCCCTGACTTCATTTTATTTAGTGCTGTTCTTACTTCTTCTATAATTGGCTCATCCTGTACAGATTCTGTGGGGTTTTCTTCATTCATAAGCTGCTGGAAGTACTCCTTCCATCTGCCTTTGATGTCCTGTGTACTGCTGAGCAGGTCGTTGCTGGCATCCCTCATGAAGAGTGTTTGAGTATCTTCTTTATCTGTTTAACTCTACCTTGAAAGCTGATAAAATTTTTCGTTGTACCATCTACTGAGTTATTTTCCAGAAGCTGGTAGAGTGTCACTGATGCTTTGTTCTTTGCTATTGCAACTCCTTTTTCAGCCTCTTTGTTAGCTGACCAGTATTCCTTCTTAGCCCAGTTTGTCTTTTCTATCTCCTATTTTTTTCTGCCCTCCTTTCTTTGATAACTTGCTGGACTTCTACATTCCACCACCAGCTTTCCTTGTGTTAGCAAAGAACATATAGCCCAATATGTTGATGATACAACCCTCATATGCTCTGCACCCAACATCCAACTTCTACAACAAAAAGCCCAACTAGCCTTTATTGAAATTAAGAACTGGCTGAATAACTCACAATTGATACTAAATCCCCCCCAAAAAAAACAACTCATGCTGTTACATCCAACCAAGCCCAACAATCAGTCATTTTCCATATTCTGCACCAACAACACCCAAATCACCGTAGTCACAGAGGCAAAACTACTTGGAATCACCATTGACTAACAGCTCAAATTTAACAAACACATATCAACAACCATCTCTAAAGTCCACAAAAAACTAGACTCCCTCTACAGATGCAAAAGGTATCTAACCTCTGAATCTTATATTGCCATAGCCAGAAGTCACTTTCTCTCCACACTTCTATATGCCTCCCCCTTGCTAACAAATCTAAATAAAACTAATTTAAATAAACTTTCCATCTGCAACAAAATCACTAGATTCGCCGCTAATGCCAAATCATGTTCCCACAATTGCCAAGCTTTACAAACCCTACATTGGCTAGAATCCCGCAACCTACTAAAATATCACCAACTCAACTTTTCCCATCAAATACTGTATTACCCTGAAAAAAAAATCCTGCCCTGAATGGCCTCCTTAACTTCCACAGTTCTAATAGACAAATTGCCAAGTCCTGGAATAACCTTCCTCCTGACCTTAGACTTCTAAAATCTACATCCTCCTTTAAGACTCTGCTGAAATCATATCTCTGCTCCAACCATTTATGCAACTGCAAAAAAACTCCATAAAGCCACATATTACTACAGGGATACCTTTTAACAACACAGGTGCACAGGGGTACTGTATAAACGTATTATATGCTGTTCAGGCTGTATAACATCCATTTGACTACCTCTCAGTGCTCACTGTAAATAATGTAAATATTTGTACAAAAAGTCATCTGCTCATCTATCCAGCAATGTGAAAGCTGCAAACTGTTATGTTCATTCTGTATAAAAATAGCATCCTTTATCCAATAATGGTGTACACATTGCTGTTAACTGAAATACCTTTATACTGTGACATCCACCTGTAAATTTTATGTGCTCTGTCTTATTGTTTTCTCTCATCTCTTTGCAATTTGTAACTATGTATCTCATGTTAAAATAACTTGCATGCTTTATTTTTTTTCCTACTTGGTTTGGGAGCTTTTCTCCCCAGAACTCTGCTGAAAACAGACACTTGCTGTCCAGACAGACTATCCTGAATAGCAAATGTTAAATAAATAAATAACAATAAATAAATGTGCATTATTTCCATACCTGGCTCAACCACATACCTACTGTATAGTCCTCACACATATTGTTTTCAGAGGCTGCCATTCAACTCCACCTATTTTCTCTTCTTCCTGGTGTGCTAGAGCCCTGAGTATTTCCTTGAACGCTTGTGCTTTCTCTCCAGTCAACTTCCAGGTATTCAGCTTAGTTTCTGTTGACTTTAGAGCCTTCTCTAACCACTCCTTGCATATGATTGTGGCAGCAAGTGGGTTATGCTGTGGGTTGACTTTCAGTTGTGATGATTTTACAATCACTGATTCTACCCCAGTGCACGTTCCTTATTTGGAGGATGTCTACCTGAGTTGCATGTTGGCCACTCTTGTATGTGATCCTGTGACTGTCTCTCTTGCTGAATCATCTGTTGATCATTATCAAATTACTTGCCAGACAAAAGTCTAGAATGGTCTTTCCTTCTTTATTCCTATTGCCCCACTGATGTGGATCCAGGCAGTCCTCATATCCTATTTCTATCTATCCCAATATGTGCATTCAGGTCACCCATTATCAGCATTAACTCATGTCATCCTGCTTTATCTAGTAGGTCCTGCAGCTGCTGTCTGAATGCAGTCTTTTCCTCACTATCACAACCCTGCTGTGCAGCATAGGCTGAGATTATGAACAGTGCCCTGCCCTTATACTGGAGTCTGATTGCCATGAGAAAGCCACTAAATCTGATGACATCCCTCACTGTCTTCTGAAGCCTCTCCCTCACCACAACTCCTACACCATTTGTAGTTGGTCCTCCTCCTGAGTATTAGACTCTGTATCCCAAACCAAGTGGTTTTGCTGCACTTCATGTCCACATAGGATATCCAGCCTCCTCCTCACCATCATGTCATTCATTTCCAAGCTTCATCTTGTAAGTGAACCTACAATGAGTGTAGCAATTCTTAGTTCATGTTTGGCAGGTTGATTGGTTTTATGTCTAACTTTTGCTCAACAGAGCTATACCGGCTAATCCAAGCTGGGCAACTGAACACTGGCCAGCCTTTAGCTTATTGACTCAGGGCTGCTAGGCTTTATGGTAGGCATACACTGGCCAATAGGGGCACATACACCCCTTCCACCATTAGTATGGATCCTTGATGTAGGCTGGAGTAGGATGGGTCCTCATCACACGTATCACCAGTAAATATCCATGCCAATTTGGTGACATTAGTCAACACGATTGTATCACCTAGATCTAATTTCTACACTATCGAGTGGCTAGCCCTGACGTGGTTCAGTATGTGATCATGGTCTCCTGTCTTGTGGATACTGGGCACCTCAGATGATGCCCAAAGTGGTTGGTCTATACAAATCTTCTCCCCCTTAAAGCTCCATCTAGAGTTTGTGCTGCATCCACAACTCCAGTCTTGGGTGAGTCTGTGGTGGAAACACTCCACATGTTTTTGTGAGGTGGGAGGAACTCCACTGAGAGATAGTAGAACATGCAAACTACATACAGGCATTGGCCAGGGGTCAGGACCGAACCTTCTACCTTGTGCATGAGAACCAAAGACCTTAACCATTTTTCCCAGGTGTTGATGATAAGGCCAAAATACAAATACTCAAATAACAGATGATTCAGTATAACTGTCTGTTCCATTTTGGGTACAAAGTGTGGTGCATTCTCATCCACAGATATACCTGCATTTGTACAGCTCATAGTTTCATAGGATAATACTAAGGTATTGGCCCGGAGGCCTTTATAAGCCTAGTCAAGAATTTCACCCATGTTCCCTCAAAGTCAGCACCTGTTTCTCATGTCCAGCAGGGACACAGGTGGTATCCCAGGGGTATATTTTCTGTTTCCCATCCGGTTGTCCAGGTTCCTCTTAAAGAGGACTAGAGAAGTACTCTGCTTGACAAGGAGAGAGAGTCTGTTCCTATTAATGTCACAGACCAGGTTAAGGCCTTGCATGCGGGTTGCCTGAGTGGATTTTGTCTTACGGATATGCAGCAACTCCATCAAGGCTGGGTCTGAAATGGCCTTGTATGCCAGATACAGGTCACCTCTGAGCAGTCTGTATGTGACTGAGTAAAGGGACAGGGCTTTTAGCCTATCTGTATAGGATAGGTGTTTGAGACCCTGAATTTTCCTGGGCATGAACCTATGTGGTCTCTCTAACTGCTGAATGTGCTTGGCAAGGGGACACTTACTCAATAATGGGTCTGATAAGGGAGGAGTACAGGGATGTTATGACCTCCTTGTTCTTGTATGAAATACCCTCATTTATGATGTGGGCCATGTAGAGAGCCTTACGTACAATGGAGGCAACATGGTGTTCAAAAGTCAGGTTGCTATCAACGTGGGTGCCCAAGTCCCTCAGAACTGATTGCATGCTTAGTATGTTGTTATTAATGTGATAATTAGCGGGGATGACATTTTCCCCAAAGGGGATAATGATGCATTTCTTGACATTCAGTTTGAGGCCATGATTCTGGCTCTAGTCATTAGTTTGGGTAAGGTCCTCTTGGAGGATGTTCACATCACTAGGGGAATTTAAGACAGCACCCAGCCTGCAGTCATCTGCAAACTTGGTTAGCCACAGACCACTGGTTTTGGTTTACACCTCAAAAAAGTATATCCCAAACAGCAGAGGCTCCAAGACTGATCCTTGGGGTACACCGCTCGTTACGGGTCTACTACTAGAAGTGGCTTCCCCTGCTTTTACTGCATGGGCTCTATCAGTGAGCCAGTTAGCTAGTCATCTGGTAACATACAGGTTGATGTAGATCAAAAACACCAAAAATCAGGAGAAAACCAGGTCTTTTAGCATAAAATTATTTAATTCGCTATTCGTCAAAGTTAATTGATGGTTCACTTAAATTGAATAATTGTTTTATGAGTTGAACAGCTTGTTATACAATAAGTTGTTCACTTGCTGACAGTATTTTAAGTGTGCTTTTCTAGTAGTGAGTTGTATTTCTGATGAAGTTGCCTTTGACGAATAGTGCATTAAATCATTTTATGATAAAAAAACTGTTTTTCTCCTGATTTTTGGTGTTTTTGATCTACATTTTTCATTGGTGTGCACTGCTGCTGTTTCTGCTGCTTTTTGTTTTTCTTAACATACAGGTTGATGCCTAGCTGGGGGAGTTTATCTATTATGCCCAAGTGGGGAATAGTGCCAAAAGCTTTAGCTAGGTCAAACTAGGCGGTGTGCACCATCTTCCCCTCGTCCATGTCTTTGGTGACTGTTTCAAAGAAGTTGACCAAGTTTAACAGGCATGATCTCCCTTTGACAAAACTAAACTGTGTGGGGTCAAGCATTTGGAGGTTACCAATGTCCTTGTTTATTAGGTCCATGATAATGCGTTCCATGGCCTTGTAGATCAGACTAGTTAGGCTGATGGGCCTATAATTGCCTGGGTCAGTGGATGGTCCACCTTTGTGTAGAGAGATGACAGTAGCTGTCCTCCATTCAGCTGGGATGAAGCCGGTGCTTTGGTTGAAAATGGTGTCTAATGGAGCTGAGAGCTCATGCCTGAGTTCATGTAAGATACAGCCAGGGATTTTATCAGGTCCCATGGAGACAGTTAAGCATTTATCATCTCATGAAATATTTAGCACATTGGTGCACTAGGCTCACTGTAGGTATACTCATCATAGTGCACCCTCCCAAGGTTGCTTGGCACCATGACTTGTCACAGTTGGCTGCTGATGTGGATGGCACTCAGAAAATCAGCAGATATGCAGGAATATCATCCAGAGACAGCCTGCTGTTACATAACCCTTCACAGAGCTGACTGCTGTGTTGTATGGCATCCATGGTGATGCAACCCAACACTGTCAGCAATCTGGTGAGGACATGGATTCCAGAGACATGAAAATGATTGGTCTTATGAGGTATATGATGGCATACACTTCTTCTGTTTCCACCTCCATGTGAAGTTATGCAAGTGCTGTCATCACTGCACAAAACAGCACTGTTTCCCATAGTCAAGGCAAGGTACATACCTGGAGTGGTAATGTGGGGGGACATTACAGGATACACTGTTATCACCTTATTATTGGACTCCATGCAGATCATGGTCCAACAATAGCATTTCATCATTGCCATGGGAAGCACTGAGTCCTAGCACAAAAAGATTTGGAGGGTCCCAGGCATACCTTTCAACCTCTTAGAGCAATAAATCTATCCAAAGCCATAATTAAAAGTGGGACAGAGGCACAAAAATAGGGACAATTTTTAAATATTGCTCTTACAAACTTAGAAAGTTGATAGAATAACAGGTTTTGCATTAGCATTAATTTTCTGAAGGGTATGAAGTCTGAAATTCAAATATCTGCCATTATTTTCTAACTTCAATCTTTAATGTTTCACAACCTCACTGGCCCTCTTCAAGAGAACTTGATGAGTGGATGGGAAATAGAAAATTCACCCCGGGGTCACTCCAGTGGCTCTACTCGACAGAGGCACTGGGAACTAAGGTCAGGTGGCATGATGCCAGGGTAATCCTATGGGCTAGGCTTGTAAAGTCTGCACTACAGTGCAGTAAAGGGAAATATTCCCTTTCCACAGTAAAGGGAAATATTCCCTTTCCGCACTATAGTGCGGTCTCGGAGTTGGTATATTTAAAGAGCGGGGGGTGTGGGGGTGCAGGGGGGCTTGCCCCCCTGTTTGCAACAGTTAGTTTACTGTTGCATGTTTTATTTTTGTTTCCATGTTCGAACTTCTGCAAGTTCGACTATATGGTTTCGACCATATAGAATTTGAACTTGTTGAAGTTGAATCACATAATAGGAACCCCATCCACTAGACTGAAGACTAAACTAGACGATTGAATGGAAACTCAGAAAATCTTCCCCAGGTCCATCCTGTGTAACCCTCCTTGAGGCAGGAAGTGACTCTTTATTTTGGGTGTTCTGGGTAAGCTGTAAATGATCTGATTACTGATTATCTAATATTTATTTATGAAACTACGAGTTCATGATTCACTATACTCTAGGTGAACAGGAACCCCGCTGTCTGTAACTAATGTAATATACCCCTAGTCTCTGTAGATAGCCATGTCATTGTGTCCATCAACACCTGCACACATGATGACAATTATGGTCCACTGCACCGATCATCCTGTATAGTGTATGAAGAGATGTTTTCAGCATAGTGTGTCCTGACTATCCACTGCCCAGCAGTCTTCCAGTGACATTGCATGCATCTTGTTATTTTACTGAATGGTCTCTGTGTGCTCATCAAGGGTCATAATTTTAGTGTAGCAGTCTCTGCATGCAGCGTAGCATTCCAGTGAATTGTATGCATCAATTTTCCTCTGTGTAGCAAGTCACTGTCGATGTATGATCATCAGGGCTCATAGTGCTGAACTAGAACTCATTGTACATATCATAACCTTTCAGTCACACTGCATGCATCATGATTGCTCTGTCTAGCACTGCACTGTCACTGTGTGCTTATCAGGGCTCAGAGCTCTGAACTAGAAGTCACTGCTTAGCCTGCAGTGCCTTGTATTGTGTCTATTGCTTTCTGTGGGATGTGGTGCATCTGCTGCTTTATTTTGTTCAACCTCCCTGTTGTCAGTAGATGTGTCGCTGGGCCTTCTGTGCTACTGGTGTGTCTTCAAGGTCCTAATGTACCCAATACCCTGGGGATAGCCTGCCTATTGCCTTATGATCATATTGTGTAGCATGGCACATGCTACAAACATCCTGCAGGCTATGGCAGGGTCTTGCTGCATGTGCTCCAGTGTACCAAGGCAGCAAAAACGGGTTTAGTGCTGGTCAGACATATAGACAAGGATGTTTCTTGTTTTGGTATATGCTGTTGTACTGCAGTTCAGCAATGTTCTATGGGTTCTGTATGAGCACCAATAGCAGGGGCTCTATCATATACTTGCATCGCAGGTGGGGGTTTAGTACATATGTATACTCTGTATATAGGCATATACATTTTATACATCCACAGTGCCTGCGTTTACTGACTAGATGACCCTGTGGAATATCAGAGGAATATCACCTTGCAGGAACTAGCAATACAATTGATATGTGCACTATGCTACATAGGTAAATAATGAGAACTGCCTGTATGCTGTGCAAGCATATTGTTTGTAACTACATGTGTACAGCACACTGCCTGGCAATTCATGAAAATCATAGCCTTTCCTGTTCACATCCCTCAGTGACTGTGGACCAGATAGGGTCTTTATTGTACATGTATGCAGTCTGTGGCACACAGTACTTTTCAGACAGGTAGGGGATGTCATAAAAGCCCCCCATAATGATGGTTCTCTACTCTGGTGTCTTGGCAAACTACATATACTCAGTCCTCAGTCCACATGTAGAAGAATGGCTTTGAAAAACGTGTTAAGCACTCCAGAGGTAGAGGTATGTGATATATCTAAAGTGTTCCCAGTTGGTCTCTGAAAGGTCCATGTACCTAGGATAGTGACAGCTATAAGTACCTTGGTAACCACAGGGATAGGAAGACTGCACTTCTTTGCAGATTTTGCTTCTGTGCAAAACATGTCAGCCAAGTTCCATACAGTATCACTGTCTACATGGAAGCAGTCAATAATCTGCTGATCTCTTAAACTGTGAAACATTATCTGCTGCTGGTACTATTTCATTACCAGCTGACACCTCAGCACTTGAATGGATGAGATCTAGTAGTCCTAGCTACCAGTATATGCTACTGAGTAACTGATGCTGTCAGTCCGAGTATTTTAGCAGTCTGCAGTTCATTTTCTATGTGCTTTGCTTTTTGTGGTGTCATGCAAACATATGTGAAAATTCTTCTACCTAAGATTATGAATTGTGACCATATTGCACTATTATGGCCTAATTTCCAGATGTGTCATCAGTGCATATTACTATATTATCATTTGCATATGTATTTTAATGTATAGTTTTCCTCACTGCATGGTAGTACAACATGGGATTAAGAACCAATACAACCCTGTGGGTGACCGTATCCCACAGAGTCATGTACCATATTGAAAAGCAGTGACTACGAATCCCAGCCATTGTTTGACCAATAACACAGTCATGTTTTCATTGTTTTCCCATTGGCCTGATCAGTGGTTGACATGTTGGGGCAGCATGGATTTCAGTGAAGGTGGCATTTATATAAATAAGGGAGTGTGATAGTACAAGACAGGGCTTGTTCCCACATTAAAAAAAAAATGTAAATAGTTTTTTTTTTATTTTTCCAAAAATTAAATTTTTCCAGGGAGCAATGTAACTTTGGTACTTTAGTTTAATTTGCCATATATTTAGTACTGTGGGATTCGGTACTTAATGCCAGGTAATATTAAAGCTCATGTTCTCCAGCTGATGGCTATGGTGTAATATTATGAACAGTGTTGGACCTCTGGGGAACAATGTATGTTTCTTACAATGCACAATGAAGGTAATAAAAATGATTTGGGTAATATGTTTCTCTCTTAATGCAGTTAATAACCAATAATTTTAAGCTATCTCTTTTTAAAGGTGTCCTGGTAGCATTGGTCTGGTAGTCAAACCCACGTCTGTAAGATGAAACACAATGTTTTTGGCATTAATGCTCTTTACTCTATTGTTATACTTTTAGTTTCAGTTTATTTGAGAAGTGTGGTGTACAATACAATATACTGGGGTTTGCAAATAATTTTTTTTCTGGAACACAATGACTTGAGAAAAAAGATAATATGTTTGGCTTGTCAGCACTGTCAACTTTTTTTTTAATTGCCCAAATTGTTTTTAAAACAAGCCCTTACTCAGAAAGGAACACAGGGCATAGAGGCACATTTTAGATACATTATTTAAAATAAATGCTATAGCTTTTCATTAGACTACATTTCAGTTTTGCACTTGTTGCTTGCGTATTAGGAGTTCAATGACAGGATATTAAGTGAAATATTAAATGTGATATAGATATGTATATCCTAATGAAACTTACTGCATTATTTATATATTATCTATTATGATGAATGTTTGGTTATTTGCTGTCCTGCATAGACTCTTGAACACTGTCAGTAGATTTTATTGATTTTTTCTCTTCGTACTATATATATCCGCGGTAGTGGTGCTGCGGTAGCGTTGTCGCCTCACAGCAAGACGTTGTCCCGTTCAATTCTCAGAGCGTCTTCTGTGTGGAGGCAGGAGTGAATGGGCGTGCCTTCGTTGAAGGTTGTGCGTCAGGGCTGGTAACTTGGCATGTAAAAATCCACTACCAAACATTAGCGGACCGGAGTTCCACTGTGGCGACCCCTAACTGGGATAAGCCGAAAAACACAACAGCATTTTCTACTATATATAAATGAAAAGCACCACTGACACTGCAATGAATTAGAATACAAATCCAGTGGTGGGTTTTAAATAAATGCAACAGTATTTAGTGCATATATCTGAAGAATATTCCTATTTATTTAATGGCACTCCACAAGACGAAAGTGATGGAAAAACTAAGCCCTGTGTTACTTTCAGTGTGTAACATCTTGGTGACAGTCAGGTAAACAAGGTGTAAGAGCATTGTTGTAAAACAACTAATAAAATACTTAAACAGCTGCAGAAAAGAATACAGGGAACAAAGTATTGTAAATCTGAAGAGGCCACAGAGGGGTAGATTTAAACCCATTTGGCAGTCTGCCAGCAGACAATCTGGCTTCCATATAGTGGCAGACAGACACCAAAAATAACAGTTATTCACTAAGCTAAAAAAGGAATACAGCTATCTGTTCAATGAGGAGCTTAACTCTAACAGGGCCCAGAGGAAGCCTACATATAAATGTTATTTTTGAAAGCCGGAATCTGCTTCACAAAAGCACAGCCGTGAAAGCAACATTTTTTTGGATTGCATTGTTGGTCTGTCAGCATGGAAAAGTGTGTGTGTGTGTGTGTGTGTGTGTGTGTGTGTGTGTGTGTGTGTGTGTGTGTGTGTGTGTGTGTGTGTGTATGTGTGTGTGTGTATATGTAAAGCAGGTCATGTTCTAAAGCTCTGGAAAATCCATTCCCATCCTGGGGCTTGACTGTGCTGACCTCAGAAGTTTGCAATGTGTTGTCAGATATGACCAACAAGTATTAACTCTAGTATAGTATACTAGAATGGGACAGCTTGTAATACTGCTGGTATAGAAGGAACGGAATGATAGACCTAAATGTAATATATATTCTTATTAGCACAGTGAGAGGCAAACAGCACAAACTGAAACTATTAATCTCCATAATCCTGTGAAACAGCTACATACCATGTTGTTTATTTAGTAGTGACATTACATCTCCATTGGCACTGTGTTTTTTCTATGTAATAACGTAGTCTTACAGAGGATAAGTGCCTGCTATGGCATTCATTAATCATCTTACTGATATTGGGTGCCTTATGTGCTAGAATAGAGGTCAAAGAATAAATCATAGTGGTTATTAGTTATGGCTATCAGTAGCTGGCACACACAAGAAATAACCAAAACAAGCATCTTTACCAGAACCAAGAACTGGTTTTATGAATGCAGTATCTGTTTTGAGGGAAACAGCAACTGTGACACAGGAGACCGACAGCGTGGAAATGTTTAATAGCAGTATTAATTGACAATACAACAAAAGCAATATAGACAAAATCAAAGAAACAAACAAATTAATAAACCATTACAGGTAAGAGAGCTCAAATGAGGAAAGCTACTGATATAATACTGAATAACAGTGTTCTGAAATGCAGACTGGTGAGTGTAAGTATTTCCAGTTACCTGCCATAAATGTAAGGCTAAATAAATAAGTCTGAATGCTGTGAGACTTACATTTATTTCTGAAAAGAAGAAACTGGCTCTAAAAATCTCTTACCCAAGTACAGAATGATTTATGAGTATTGGGGTGCATACTACAGAGTGCTAAAAAGTCACCACAAGTAACCATAAAAATATTACATTTTTGTATACATACATACATACATACATACACACACACAAATATTTCAATCACGGGCATTAATGTCCTTCTAGCCTGCCAGTATACCAAAAAAAGAAGCTATGTACTTACCATAACGTTCCATGTGAGTTGTTCATCTTGCCTTCATTCTTACAGATGGGTTTGGAGCCGATCCTCGGCTCCAAGTCGGCCTACTACAAAGCTCGAGGTCTTCAGATAGCTTGAGGCCAAGTCCCTATCCCATGATGCACCTAGAGTTACCTCAGAACTTGTTTGCTGCGTATAATAATACCATATGTCATTCTATCACTCTATAAGAAAAAGCTATAGAAGGATTGAGCAACCAGGAAGAATCCAGCATCTCGGACTTCGAAAAACACTGGAGGGGGTAGGAGGGTGGCAAATAAGAATGAAGGCGAGATGAACAACTCACATGGAATGTTATGTTAAGTACATAGCTTCTTTATGTGAAGTTGTTCTATCTTGCCGTTCATTCTTACAGATGGGTAGCATCCCAAGAACCATCTATCTCGGGTGGCTCACGGGAGTATGTTCTTCAGGACAGTAGACCCAAAAGAGGCCCTGTCCCTGGAGGCCCTGTCAACTTTGTAATGAGTGATAAAGGTATGAGGTCTTGACCAAGTGGATGCTGCACAAATGTTATCTATAGGAAGTGTAGCAGAAAAGGCAGAGAATGTAGACATTGCTCTGGTAGAATGAGCCTTATTTTTTTGTTATAAGGGCATATTAGTAGCTGAATAAGCAAATGTGATACAATCAGATAACCACTTAGACAAAGTTGTTTTTGCCACTGGCATACCTTTTCTGGAATCTGAAAAGGAAATGAAAAGCTGTTCTGATTTTCTAAAGTCTTTTGTCCTATCCAAGTAAAATCTGAGCTGTCTATGAACATCAAGCTTGTGCAGCATATAGTCTAAGCTGTTGAAGTGATTGGGGAAAAACACTGGTAAATCAATAATTTGGTTAAGGTTAGCTTCAGTACAAACTTTAGATAAAAAGGAGGGATTAGTTCGAAGTGAGACTCTGTCAGCATGGAAAATCAAATAAGGAGGCTTAATAGACAAGGCTTGAAGCTCTGACACTCTGCGGGCAGAAGTGATAGCTACTAAAAATATAGTCTTCCATGACAAATATTTCAAATCACATGATGAAGCTGGTTCGAATGGAGGGAGAATAATGTGAGAAAGCATAAAATTTATATTCCATGGGGTATACGGAGATTTCACAGGTGGTCTGAGATGAAAGGTCCCTTTGAGAAAGGCTTTTGATAGTTTGTGTGACATTATGTTCAATCCTTCAAATCCAAGGTGAAAATTAGAGATAGCAGCAAGCTGAACACAAACTGTTGCTGCTGCAGCTCCTTTTGTTGAAAATCATGGTCAAGAACTCTAATATGGAGGCAATAGGGGTTTGGTAGGGATCAATGTTGTTTTGAGAGGCCCATATAGAAAATTTTTTCCATTTGCTAAGGTATAGCTTCCTCATAGAGGATTTATGATAGGATATTAGAATTTGCTGCATCTCATTAGAAAGATTATGGAACCTGGCTATGATGGGAATTGGAGCAGCCAAGCTGTCAGTTTCAGGGACTGCAGAGAGGGATGAAGTTCCCCCAACGAGTGAGTCAGAAGATCTGGAACTGGGTCCAGAATCCAAGGATCCTCCATTTGATGAAGTCGAAGGAAGGGGAACCAAATCTGATGAGGCCAATAAGGGGCTATTAGAATGATGGTCCTTCCTAGGGCTTTTGCTTTCTGTAGTAACTTGAGTATCAACGGAATTGGTGGAAATGCATAGAGGAGACCCGGAGACCAATCGTGTACGAGTGCATCCCTTGGGGTTTCTCGCGGAGGGGGAATCAGGGCAAAGTAGCTTCTGCATTTCATGTTCATGTGGTTGGCGAAAAGGTTGCAGCAAGGCTGGCCCCACCTGCGGAATATCCTGTCTGCTATTAATTTCTTGAGGGATCATTCATGAGGCAACAAAATTGCTCTGCTCAGCTTGTCTGCTATCACATTGGATTTCCCCGGGATGTGCATTGCTAACAGAAAGAACTGGGTGGATGTAGCCCACTGCCATACTCTTAGGGCCTCATGATAAGGTGGGTAGGATGTGGTTCCTCCTTGTCTGTTCAAATACCAGACCACTGACATGTTGTCTGTCTGAATCGCAATTGTACCCAGAGGAAGAGAGTCCTGGAAGTACTGCAATGCTAAAAGTACTGCTCTCATCTCTAGGACATTGATATGCAGGTGTGTTTCTTGATCGGTCCATGTGCCTTGAGCTGTTCTTCCCTGAAAATGCCCCCCCAACCTATTAGGGAAGTGTCCGTGGTCACTGTGGCCGCTGGTGGGGGTAGAATAAAAGGACAACCTATCATGACATGACGAGAGGTCAACCACCACTGAAGATCGTTTTTGCATGTGTTCATGATCATTATAAGATGAGACATTGGGAGGTCTTGATAAGACCACTGAGTGAACAAGAGCCATTGCAGAATCTGCATGTGCATGTGACCCAATGGTATGGCTACTATTGCAGCTGCCATCATGCTTAACAATTTTAGTACGTCTAATGCTGGAGCCTTGTGTTTGGATATGATATTTTGGACCTGCTGACAGAGTAGTAAGACTCTTTCTGCTGGAAGACTCATAGTGGTGGTGGTGGTGTCTAATTATGCTCTGATAAAAACGGTATGTTGCGATGGCGACAAGGAAGATTTTCCTGAGTTTTTTGTAATGCCCAGCTGACTGCAGAGTGAAAGAGTGGTGTCCCTGGCTTGTAAGAATTGATGCCTGGTGGTGGCAGTGAGGAGCCAATCATCTAGGTATGGAAACACCTGGAATCCTAAATGTCTTAGATGAGCCCTGACCACTGCCATGCATTTGGTGAACACTCTGAGGGCTGTAGTGAGACCAAAGGGCAGAGTTCGAAACTGGTAATGATTGGCTCCCAGCTGGAAGTGCAGATGATCCCTGGATGGTCTGGCCATTTTTATGTGGTAGTACACATCCTGAAAATCTATCGAGCACATCCAATTGTCTTTCCCTAAAAAAGGAAGTATCGACTGAAGTGTGACCATCCCAAACTTCTTTTTCTTGACAGATCTGTTTAGTCTGCTGAAGTCCAGTATGGGTCTCCAGTCCCCTGTCTTTTTTGGAACTAAAAAGAATCTTGAGTATGTTCCGGATCCTATCTGGTCTGCTGGGACTGGTTGGATGACTCCTTTTGGTAGCAACAATCGGACTTCTATTGTTGCCTGTTCCCTGTAACTGGAACGTCAGGGATTTTTCTTGTCAATGGAGGGGGTGTGGGGAAAGGAATGAAATATCCTCTGGAAATTATACTTTGTACCCAGTTGTCATTTGTTATTTTGAGCTAGGCATCTGGATACAAAGATAAGCGACCCCCGACTGCTTCCAGAGTAGGACAGTCGAGCCTCCTTTCAGGAGCACTGGTAGGGCTTCCCAAAGAACTGATCTCTGTCGCCCTGGTTTTGCCGAACCCCTCTGCCATGAGGGCAGCATCTTTCATTATTGTCCCCTCCTCTGCCCCTGGAGGGGGGGGCTCACCATGTGTGTCCTAAAAGGCTCCTTGGGCTTTGTGGAACCACATCTTTCCTCACCTTTGACCCTTGGAGTAGGGTCTGGTAGGGGTGGAAAAACAGACTCTGACAGCAGACAGAGTCTTTCCTCCCTGCTCACACCTGGTCAAAGTTTGCTTAACTTTGGGCCCAAAAAGGGATGAGCCATCAAAAGGGGTATTTACAAAGGATGATTTAAAGGGCTCAGTGAAGGAACACAAGCACATGCAGGAGTGTCTCCTAAGTGCAATTCCTGTACCCGCTGCCCTGCTTGCTCCATCAGCTCCATATGAAATGAGGCGCATGGATGAGTTTACTACGGAGTTGTGGGTAACAGGCTGGAAGGCAACTTCATCTGAAGCTCCTGCAGCTACTGTACCCTGAAGAGTATCTCTGAGCTGTTTTAGGAGATCTCTTTGCAGTCTAGTAAAATGGGTTACATAGTTGAACGAACGCAGTGCAAAAGTCGCTGAACTGTAAGTGCGCTTCCCATATCTATCCATGATCCTAGAATCTCTGTTAGGAGAATGGATAGAGGAGGAAGTTTCTGAAATTTCCTGTTTGGTGGCTGCCGCCACCACCATGGCATCAACTGGCACACCCTTAGTAAGAAAAGATTTGTTTTGGGGGGCAGAAATAAATTTATTAGGCCTCCTGGGGACAGGCTCCATGGTGTCCAGAGACTCCCATGCCATCCGTGAGACCAGCTGCATAAGCTCACCGAAGGGCGGAGACATCCAAGAGGTGGAGGGCTGAGACCCGAAAGCCTTCAGGAAAACCAACTCATCTTCAGTAGGATTGGTGGATTGCCAGTCACCCCTCTGCCTAAAGATTTCTAATATCTCAGCAAATGAGCTATCCTCAGAGGGGGACCTTGGGGACCCTTCTGATTCAACCAAGTCAGTATCAGATGTGAGGGACTCCTGTGGGGAGTCTAAATGCTTCCTCTTACAGATTCTCTTCCTGGGAACCTCATCAGTGGGGGATTTTGGTGAGGTCTCAGAAGAGCAGGGGCCACCCAGTGGGGCTTCCTGAGGCTCTGGGTCTCTACGCTTGGCAAGGATCTGTGAAGCAGAAGCAGACACAGGCGCTTTTGGGGAGGAGGTAGCCAGACCTGATGTTGAAGATGTCTTAGGAGACATAATTCTCCTAATGGCTTCTAAGGCACCTCTGCTCTGATGCGAAGGGACTGACAGATCCAAGGAAACCATTGATACCCCTGGCACCAGGACAGTGATCTCTGAGCCAGAGGTAGGAGCCGAGCTCATCTGAGCTGAAGCCCCAAGATGCAGAGTCAGAACCGACAAGTCAGTTCGACTGTCCTCCCTGGACCCAACCAGAGAGTGTTGGCTCCTAGATTCCTCGAGCGGTGCTGAGGACGTCAGAGTAAATGGAGCCAAAGACACTGGAGCAGGTGTTGGCTCCGAAGGCTCAACGATCATCAAGTCCGACTCCTCCGGCTCCGAAGGACTGGTATGGCTTGGAGGAGGAAGAGTAGCAGATGGTAAAAGGGTCTTCAATTCTGAAGCCGTTTGGGTCGTAGCCGATAAGAATTTAGCAGAGGACGGCACCTGTAAAAGCTTCTGCACCACATGATCCACATCCAAATTGGAAAGGCTAATCAAAGACTGAGATGAGTGGATAGAAGGAGGTACAGATTGCAGGAGTGGAGACTTAGGCACTTTGGATACCGGTTCCAAAACCGGAGACCGGCTCCAAAAGGAAAAGATGGTCAGCTCCGAGGTCTGTGGAACCGACATCAAAGATGTTTTTGATTTATTTACCTCAGAAGAAGTAGAAGCCTTAGAAGACTTTGATAATTTGCTGGACACGTCCTGGTCACTCAAAGCTTCTTGAAAGGAAGGTTTAACTAAACCTCTGTCAATTAACTTTCTGTTTCTCTCCTGGAGAACCCTAGAAGAGAAAGAATGACGGAGCAGATTTCCTGGAGATGCAATGCTCCCAAACAATAAACATAATTCACATGACTGTCAGTGACAGACATTTTCTGCCCACATTTAGGACATTTCTTAAACCCTGATTTAGGGTGTTTATCTTTATCATGGTCAGCCATACTGTAACACACAATGTCAATAGGGTGTTGTAAAAAACTAGACACACCCAAACAAGAAATATCAAACAAGCCCTTTTAAAACTATGGGCTAAAATAGTAATCAGTACACACAAACACAAAACTATTTATAAACTACTATTACACACACTCTATCTAATTATTTAAGCTCTAATACTAATTATTTCAAAGCTGTGATAGAAAAGTCACTATTCAAACTCAAGACTAAATATAACAAGGTGTGACAGAAAGGTCACTATTCTAAGCAAACAACTACAATGTAAAGTACTAATAAAGATTTAACAAGGCATAAAATAAAACGAGGCCAAGAGAACTAATTACTAGTTTAAGAAAAAAAGGCACACCAAGGGAAGGGACACTACACAAAAAGCTGTAAGAGCTTATCTAAGTATATAAACATATAAATCAGAAATTGTTATCATTATTCAAGGAAAAATAAGGTATTTACTGGTCAGAGCTAACGAGAATCTCCTATCTATAGCATCACCAAACTAGACCTGAGGTAACTCTAGGTGCATCATGGGATAGGGACTTGGCCTCGAGCTATCTGAAGACCTTGAGCTTTGTAGTAGGCCGACTCGGAGCCAAGGATTGGCTCCGAACCCATCTGTAAGACTGAACGGTGAGATAGAACAACTTCACATCACTTGTTCCCATAATAAGTGTCCAGGCTATTCTTAAAACTATCTAAACTAGTACTTGCTTTAATGTAATTTGGTAGTCTGTTCCATGCATCAGCTACTCTGTCAGAGAACCAGTTAGTACACTTCTCATTCCTATGGAATCTTTTTTTAATTTTTCCAAATTTTTTTAGGTTTCTAATACCATGATGGGAATGGACCCCATTCCTAAGACAAAGTACAATTAAAGTTCATGAAATTAATGTTGTTTCAATCTTTGATGTCAGACTGAAGTGGTCTTTGCAGCACCGCAATGTGCCCAGTAATGACTCCTTCTGCAATTCGTATGGGGTTACATGGATTGGTAACATATCTAGATACAATTTTAGATTCTTTTTTATAAGACCCATTGCTCCTACTACTATTGGAACTGTCTGGGCATCTTTCTTCCACATTACTCTCATTTCTGCCTGCAGATCCTGATATTTTATGACTTTGTGTCTCTCTGTACGCAAGACCCTGTAGTCACTGGGTGTAGCAATTTCAATGGTCAATGCTACTTTTGTCTTCTTTTCTTGGACCACTATATCTGGCTTCTAGTATCTATCTTTTGAACTGTTGGTAATGGGTGATCCCATGTAATATAACCTTCATCATTTTCTATGATGCTTTGTGACTCATGTTTCCAGTGTTTTTCAGCCACTTCAATACCATAATGTTTGCACAATCCCCAGTGCAGCAGTCTTGCCACATTATTATGCCTTTCAGTATACAGTCCTTCTGCCATTAGTATGTCACAACCAGTAACGGGTTGTGCAATTGTTTCCAATTCGGTTTTACAAAACCTACATTTGTCTGTTTCTCCCACATGTTCAATGAACTCTGTAAACAAGCGTGTACGTAGCCCACTGTCTTAGGCTACCAAGATTAACCTTTTATCTCTTGGTTTAAATTTGCCTCTCCTTAACCATTCCTGCATTTGTTCCTGATCAACATGATGTTCTTCCAGAAGTTTTCTATACTTGCAACTATATTTATGCATTTTCCACATTTCTTGCCTTCTCACCTGGTCCTTCACCTTATATTCTTTCTTTTGTTTTTTAGCACATTCAGTTGCTGTCTTGTTTTTATCCACTTCTGGTTTGATTTCCATTCCTGCATGAGGTCGATATGCTTCTGCTACATTAAGCAGAGAAGTCATCTTAGATTTATTCTCCTCAAGTTTCAAAATTTTCACTACGTTTGGGTCTTGTGAGGTCAGCAGATATGTGTGGAGTCCCACGATTGCAGATCTATACATATAATCAGTTTCAAGGAGGCTCATCCCTCCTTTGGAACAGGGAATAAATCATTTGGTGAGCATGAAACATACTTCTTGTTTTCCTGCCTAATCTATCTAACTCATTTTGGTGCCAGTCAATCACTCCAAAACTATAAGTTAGGACAGAAAGAGCAAATTGGTTTATAGCTTGGATTTTGTTCCTAGATGTCAACACTGTTTTCAATATTAATTTAAGTCTTCTAAAGTATTCCTTACTGTTTTATTCACATTTGTTCATGTTTTATTGTTGATCCTTCATCAATTCCCATATATTTATATACTCTCTCTTGCTCAAGTTCTTTTATATCACAGTCTTGTCCCAAACTAATGTTTTCCTGGTGCTGCAGTTTTCCTGCTTTAAAGGTTGCTTTTGCACACTTATCAAAACCAAATGACAGTCTTGTATCATCTGAAAAAGTTTTGACAATCTGCAGCTGTCCTTTCAGTTCCTCATCTAATGAGATATACAGTTTTAAATCACCAACAAAGAGAAGATGAGAAGTCTTTACACTTTGTTTTCTGGGAGACAAATTGTAGTCATGGCCTAAGCTGTTAAGTAAACAGCTTAATGGATTAATGGCAAGGCAGAATAGCAATGGTGACAGAGAATCAGCCTGGAATATCTCCTTTTGAATTTTTATCCCTGGGATAATAATCTGTCCTTTATCATGCCTTAATTGCAAAGTGGTCTGCCGCTGTTTCATAGTCACTGCAATGTAGTTGATCAGTATTGGGTGTATTTTATACATTTTTAAGTACTCTTTTATCCATGAATGTGGGATATTATCAAATGCTTTTTTATAGTCAATCCATGTCATACTTAATTCTTCCCTTTTTACAGTCCTCCACTATGACTTTATTTAACAACAAATGATCCTTTGTTCCGTACGACTTTCTTTTATTGCCCTTTTGTTCTACTGCCATAATTGAGTTTTCTTCTAAATAACTATAAATTCTGTCAGCATCAATTTTAAGTTAAGTTTATACGTCGTTGGAAGGCAAGTTATTGGTCTATAATATTTAGGGTAGCTTGCAGGTTCACTCTTAAGAAGGAGCATTGTTTTGCCTGTTATTAGCCAGGTTGGTGTTTGTTTGGGGTGCACATATAAATAGTTCTTACTCATGAATAAATCTTCGTGCAAAGATGTTAATACTTTTAACTAAACGTTAGGTACTGCATCTGGGCCTGGGATTTTCCAATTAGAGGCTTTTCTTAACGTTTTTCAATCTCTCTGGCTGTTACTTCATCCCATTTCATATCCTGCACTTTTAAACTTCTTATTCTTTCTTTTACTTCTATCCATTTAGCATTTTTGTTATGTTCCACAGGATCTTCATAGATATTTCTTCGAAATGTATCTGTTTCCTCTTTTTTTGGAGGTCTTTCAATTCCTTTTACCTTGTTTCCTTAATTCTCTATAAAACTTTTTTGGGTTGTCAATAAATTGCTTATTTTGTACTTTTCCTTTATATTTATCTGTGTATCTTCTAGGTTGTTCCACCTGTGCTGAAAATTTTAGTTTATTTGCGATAGTGCATGATAGATCCTGGTCTGTTCTAATACCGCGCATTGCTTTTATCACGTCTATCTTTCTTAGTATTTTTGTTGATTTATTCCCTCTTCTATAGTCTTCTGACAGTGACACTTCTTGTCTTAATTGCTTTATAGTTTTCTCTATTCGATACTTCCATGATTGTATTCAGTTTTTCCCCTTCCTTTTCCTCGCTACCCTTTGTTCTTGTGGTAGAACTTTATCAGTTATTAATTTAGCAGCACAGAAATATATCCTGCTTACTTCTGCATAGGTTGTCTGGTGATGTTCTAGTACTTTTTGATAAACCCAAATATTCCCAGAGATAGTTATTTCTAAATGCCATATATATTTGAATAATCTCTCCTCTTAGATATATATGAGACACTGTACAGGTTCAGATATTTTAGTCTTTCATAATAACTTAAATGTTCACATCCATGGATGCCCTTGGTGTATTTCTGCTGTACTCTTTCCAGTTTACTCATGCTTGTTTTCTTATAAGGTTTCCATGTTGTTATTCCATATTCAAATATAGGTCTAATGTAACTAATAAACAATGACTTCATCATTATTGATTTCCTGGACTTTATAAATAATAAATATTTTATCCAACCTATAGTTCTATAACTATCATTAACCAGTTGGTTGATATGATTAGAAAAAATCAAAGCTGGATCTATTCATATACCCAGGTCCTTAAATGAATCTGCAGTTTCAATCAATGTGTGCTGCATTAAATATTCACCTTTCAATTTATGTCTCCCAAATCTCATATGCTTAGTTTTTGATGTATTTATCAGCATATTATTCTCCTGTGTCCAAATGGTCAATTTAGTCATGTTCTTTTGCAGACATACCCTATATGTACCACATGTAATCAGGTTACTCATTTTCAGATCATCTGCATATAGACCATAGAACACCTTAAATGAAGAAGTTAGGTCTGAAAGATACAATTTAAACAAGTAAGGGCCTAGGAAGGAGCCCCGTGAGACACCCTGATTGTAACCAAGAATGTCACCTGTCCAATTGCTGTATGATACTTGCCATGTCCTATTTGTAAGCCAGAGTACATTAATACCTACTTGTTCTAATTTATTGATCAGTGTTTTGTGTACGACCCTGTCAAATACTGAAGTTAAATCTATATAAACTATTGTATAAAGATGAATCACAGTTAAACAGAGGAACAAGCATCACATTAAACCAATTAATAACTGCTTTACCAGAACCTCTACAGAACTTGATATGAAGGTGAGCATACTGAACGTCAAATTTGAAATTGTTGAAACTGCTGCTGATGATGTACATCATAAAACTGATGTGGCCAGCATTGTCTTCCTTATTCTAGTCAGTTTATTTCTCAGGATTACTGCGGTGGTGGTGCTGCGGTAATGTTGTCGCCTCACAGTTAGATGTTGCACGTTCGATTCTCAGTTAGAGCGCCTTCTGTGTGTTGACATGCGTGAATGGGCGTACCTTCGTTGAAGGTTGTGTGTTAGGCCTGGCAACCCAGCATGTAAAAATGTACTGCCAATCATTAGTGGACCGGAGTTCCGCTATGGCGACCCCTAACCGGGAAAAGCCGAAAGACAGTTTGTTAGTATATGCTTGAGGTTGTATACAGGAAACCTGATTTATTGCACATAAAAATGCATAACTAAAACTAATGCACTGAATAATTAGTTATCTAAGTCACAGGTTCATAGGTGTGTACTAGGCTACTGTCCCTGGAACCTTTACAAGCCTAGCCCCCAAAAACTGCCCAGGCACTGTGCCACCCGATGTTAGTTCACAGTGCCCCTATCTAATAGGGCAACTGGAATGATCCCTGGGGTAAACTTTCTGTTACTTATCCACTCGTCAAGATTTCTCTTGAAGAGGGCCAGCAAGGTGCTTTCCTTGACATGAATGGGAAGCTTATTCCAGAGTATGGACAGTCTTTGGGAGATAAACCTGTCCCTCCAGCATGTTCTGTTAATTATGGTAATGAGATTATGATCTCTGCAGCATGTGGCATGGGGGGATTGGGATTTCATTGGGTGTAACATTCCAAGTAGGGCTGGGTTGGACATGGCTTTATAAGTCAAGCAGAGATCACCTTTAAGTAGATGATAAGAGACTGAGAACAGCTGAAGTTTCTTGAGTCTTTCCATGTAGGACATGTGTTTAAGGCCTAGGATCCTTTTTGTGAAGTACTTTTGTCGCTCTCCAGCTGTTATAGGTGTCTGGTCAGGTACATGCCAAAAGGGGATGTTTTATTCGATGATTGGTCTAATGACGGATGAGTAGAGAGGGATGATGACCTCTTTCTTCCTGAATGCGAAACCTTTGGATTATAAGATGGTGCCGCATAAAAGGACTTTCTGACCACAGTGGCAATGTGGTGGTTGAAGGTGAGGTGACTGTCGGCCTGGGTGCCCAGATCTCTTATGGCCCCTTCAGTGTTCAGTGGGCTTCCATCAAAGTGGAAATTCGTGGGAAATGATTTTTTTCCAAAGGGGATGATAACGCATTTTTTGGCAGTAAGCTTCAGACCATGGTTCCGATACCAGTCATTGGTCTCAGAGAGGCCCTTTTGTAGGATGTCTGCATCACTTGGAGAGTTGATAATGACTCCTAGCTTGCAGTCATCAGCTAACTTGGTCAGCCAAAGTCCTTCTGTGTTGGCCTGGACTTTTGAGAAGTAGGTGCCAAACAGGAGATGGCCCAGGACTGAGCCCTGTGGGACTCCACTTGTGACTGGTCGACAGTTTGACTTGGAATCCGCAACTTTCACTCTGTGGGTCATGTCTGTGAGCCAATTTGCAATCCACCTAGTGATGTAAGGATTGATGCCTACTTTGGTGAGTTTATCAATGATACCTGAGTGGGGAATGGTATCAAAGGCCTTGGCCAAGTTGAGGTAGGCTGCATGCACTGCCTTACCCTCATCTACTGCCTTGGTGACTGCCTCGAAGAAGTCAACCAGGTTTAGCAGGCAGGATCTCCCCCCTTGACAAAGCCAAACTGCATGGGGTCAAGAGTTTGGAGAGTGCCTATATCTTTGTTAAGCAGGTCCATGATGATGCGCTACACAGCTTTGCATACCAGACTCATCAGGCTAATGGGGCGATAGTTCCCAGGGTCTGTAATTGCTCTGCCTATATGGAGAAGGATGACTGTAACAGTCCACCATTTGTTAGAGACATAGCCTGAGGCAAGGCTGTGATTGAACAGGGCATACAGATGTGGTGCCAGTTCATTTTGTGGCTCATGTAGGACACAGGCAGGGATATTATCAGGTCCCATGGATGCTGTATTCTTGGCTTTGGACAATGCAGCTTTTACCTGTGCTGCAGAAATGGTGGGTACCAGGCTTTCTTCTGGTATTGTGATAGGGACCATGGGGGGGGAGAGGGGTAAAGTTGGCACTGAATCTGTCGGCCAGTATGTTGGCTATATCTTTTAGCTCAGTATAGGAGGCACCATTGTGCAATAACTCAGATCAAATCTGGGTATTACCTTTGAGGTTTTTGATATACCTATAGAAGGCATTGTGGTTCTTTTTGGTGTTAGCCGCAATTCTGCCTTCATAGCTGGCTTTAGAGGATTTGATAAAGGATCTCACCTTTTTGTTGAGACTGATAAGAGAGTTTTCCAGTCTTGTGACTTCATTTTTTTCTGCAACAGTTTATTCCTTCTGTTGTAGAGTTTATTGATGATTGGGGACCACCAAATTGGCTTCCTTTTTTTGGAGGAGAGCATCTTAGTTCCATTTGGTATGGGAAGGTCCATAGATTTGTGTACATGCTTGTACAGTGCATTGGTGTATCATTCAGTAGTCATGGAGCTATTTTCCACTGGCATGGGTGCCAAGAAGTTAGCCACCTCTGTTTTTAGGAGCCCAAAGTCAGTTTTAGTGAAGTTTTTCAGGGTGGTTACCTTAGCAGAGGGTGTAGGTGAGATGGAGATTTCCCTGGTGATCTGTTTGTGGTCAGATTTAACCAGGGAGGAATTGACAATAGGTGTGGAGCAATGGTCTCCCATGTTGGTGATAACCAGGTCAAGGATGTTGCTTCCTCTAGTGGGCGTCAGAATGAGCTGGTCCGAGGCATTGGAATTAATAAATTCCAGAAAGTGCTGGGCCTGTACATTGGTACTTGAATAGTTTTCCCAGATGATGGAAGGGCAGTTGAAGTCACCCAGTATGAGAGTATTGGGTTGGACCTTGATAGATTCCAGGGTGCTTAGGAACTTGGAGTGAGAGCCTAGGAACATGTTTGGGGTTCTGTAGCAGGCTATGACTTGTATCGTCGTCTTACCCAGTGTTAGTTGTACCTGAAGTATCTCGGATGCATTGTGCTGAGCTACCAGTCTAGAGGTGTGTGTATCCTTTAAGAATATGGAGACACCACCACCTTTGGAGCTTCCGGCCATATTCTCAGACCGAAATGTATGGAATAAGTTGTAGCCCGGGAGTGCAGGGGTGCTTTCTGCCTCTTTAAACCAGGTCTCCATTACAGCACAGATGTCGACATTCTCCATTTTGAGGAGAGCTTTGAGCGAGTGCATCTTGAGATTTAGACTTCTACCATTGAGCAGCATGACCCTCAGATTGCATTTTAGTTTCTCAGTAATACTAAAATGTTTATAAGAAAATAACTTAATTATGAGTCAGCTGCTGATGTAAGGTGACAGGATCAGAGGCAGTATTATTATTATGATGATGATGATGATGATTATTATTATTATTATTATTATTATTATTAATTTAAAAATGTCACTTCCAGTACTTGCCAAAATAAATGTAAGGAGTCTGTTTCTGTTATTAAGGAAAAGTTTCTGTGCATTCCTGTTTACCTTCATATCTGGATTAAAACATGCACTTACAATTTCCTTTTCATGGTCAGCTGAGCAAATTTGTTCTCTGCCCGGTTTTAAACATCTACAGTATGGACAAATTGAGTACCCACCCCTGCCTGAGGGGATGTTTGGAAAGCTGGCAGAAATGGAGATATAATCAAACCTATAACAAAATGACTTAATAACTGGAAAAAAGCCTACAATGTCTGTGTGTCTTCCATGTGCACCCATTTTCACTCAGTGTTTCCTAGTTTGAGCTATCTTATATGTACTTTTTTATTTGTCTGTTTGATTTTGCTTATATTGCTTGTGTTGTGCTATTAAAGATTTTCCTGCAGCTGGTCCTGTGTATTAATTCCTGCTTCCCTCTGAGCAATTGCACTGTCTGTATAAACCATAAAACAGTGGAATCCTGCACAGCAATATCCCTTTCTGTCTGGAAGGGATACAATTCTTGTATGATGAAAGGAGATACTGCCAGCACAACTAGCTGGAATTTTGTAAATAATTATATGTCATTGGTGAATATCGAAATGATTTATATAAGATGCTTGTGTTACAAATGTATTAGAACTGCTGTTTGTGTTGAAAATGTATTTTGTAAAGTGCTTGGGCTTAGATAGTATCCACAGTGTGCCCTACTGGAAGAGAACAGAAATGTACATGCACTGTTGTAAATGTTTAATGTATATGTCAACAGAGAAAACTGGAGGGTTAACTTCAGTCCAGCAAACTCTAGAAAATAGCTGAAATTAAATTACTTTAAATACTACACAATAAAAGAGGTTGTCTCTCAGGTTTTCAATGCAGCTAGAGACACAGAGTCTGTACTAGGAAGCTTTTTGTATTGTCCTTGGAGTGAACTAAATTATACTTTTGAATCATGAAGAAATTCAATTTTTTTTTGTCTTCCAACATCTGCCAAAGATCTGAGGAAAAGCCCTAGCAATGGGGGTTTTGGCCTGGGAAATAGAAGTCAGATGACCAGAATGATGTCATTCTACAAGTTATCCCAGCAGTAATATTTTAATTTGAGAAGACTCTTAGTGAGACAGAACATTCTGTATTATGCCTTGGACCTGACAACAACAAGATACATTCACCACACATCTGCCTTGCTCTAATGAAGTAGGTTTCTAGGGAATAGAATAATTATCTTAGATACAGTCAGGAATATAGTAAAGTTTAGTTTAGATGTTTTTCTTTATTTGTATGAGTCTGTACTTCAATGTTATTTTAAATATTTCCTGTGGTTTTGAACTCTGATGTCACTGTGAATAGATATTTAGTATTGTCGTGTTCTGTTATTATCTATTATTAAATATATTTAAACCTTTCATTGTGGCTAATCTGTGTAGAGATATTTAAGATTTGAGAGTGCTTGCATATTTATTTGGTGACACTGTGTGGGCCACTCCTAATGGCCTTGGTCTTGGTCAAACTACTGTTTGTGTTAATATTACACAGTAAAATTGGACACCCTTTGTTAAGTGCCCTAAAGTAGCTGATAAGGAGTGACTGGTGGCAGTGAAAACTACCTTATAGTCTGGGTAGAAGGGGGGCTAGCTAGTAAACCTGTACTAGCCTTTTCCAGGTATGTATGTGTAAATCAAACCTCAAAGATTGTGTGTGTCAGCTACTTGGGCAGGGACACGAATCACTGGTTGTACAGAGAGGGTGCTGGAGGTCTTGGCTTGGTCACTCAGCTGAAATATCAATTCTATAGCTGTGCCAGTGGGGAGTCTTGCTGGGGATCTGGAGGAAGAGGGAAAAAAGAGCCCTGGACTGACTGTGGTCTCTGTGCGCTCTTAAGGGAAATTGCACTTGATGCAGAGAGCTGCATCTGGAAATGCTGTGTATGTACTTGTCATCCTCCCAGTGTACATTCCCCACTGTTGGCAGTGGTGAAGATTGAGGCTCCTTGATTACTGGTCCAGAGGAGGGTCGTCACATCTTGTATGAGTCAAAAACATTAAAGCACTTTTCATTTCTATCACAATGGGGTCTTCCATAGTTGTTCACCTCAAATCGTCGTCCATTATCAGCAAATTAATATAATTTCTATGCATGGCCCACAAGGAAAAGGCATGTTTCTAATACCCTGTGATCCCAAACAGGCAACTGTTAACATTACTGTTAGTGCTGTCATCTACATGTCTCAATGCTGTGTTGCACATTTATTATCATCGTACCTGTCAGCAATGAAAGAAGTCATCTTAATGGATAGGTGTAACTCTGATTGTCTCCTCTCTTGCATTTTTAAAGTAAAGACATAAGCCTGGATTTTACTGTTTCATTTGCTTTGTTGATGGTGTCGTCGAACTAGGATTACCAAAGAATCCTTTTGTATGTATGTCCTAAAAACAGTAAATATGCAAAAGGAGTACTTTTTGCTGGCAGACATTTAATCATATCTATGAAAGTGCTAAGTAAGCTTAACGTACAATACAAAAGGGCACAAATAAACAAAAAGGACAAGGGCTGACAGGTCAGCAGTGTTATTCAGTAGGATACTCACAGTAAATATGTACTTCCATACAAGCATACTGGTGTCTTGTGGGTTGCGTTTTATGTAGAATATCCTTTGGTGTGGTTTTACTAGGTTTGCCAGTAATTATTTGTATGTATGTATGTTTTAAAACCAGTGAGCATAATGGAAAATGTATGTTTGCCAGTAAATACTTAATCATAGCTATGAGAAGTTCAGTAAGCTTAACATAAAACACCAGAGGGCTGAAATAGCAATATTGGGGGATGAATGCTTAGAAAATTAATATCTGGGCAATCAGAGTAACTGTATACTACTGTACAATCATGCACAAGGTGCTGGATTCTTGTGGAAAGAGTTTTATGAATATCCATTGATGTGACCCAGAATAATGGTGGTCTGAAAAACAGAGTGGTGCGTTTAAGTATTTCAGGTTACCCATCATAAAGTTGAGGGTATGTAGTTTAGTTTGAATGCTGTGAGAGGTATGTTTATTTTTAAGAAGGCGAAGTTGGGAAGAAAAATCCTTTACCCATTGCAGAATGATTTAAGAGTGTTTTTTTAAAACACCTTTATTGAATTATATCACTTGTGACATAGGCACATTTACATTTATATAAAAGTAATCAAATTGTATTAACAAGTTGAAATTAACAAACATTATGCTTAGGTTCATAGGTAAGTACTAGGCTATCTGCCCAAGGGCATTTATAAGCCTAGCCAGAATGTGTCGGCTTTCACCACCCCCTTAGATTAGTTCCCTGTGCCCCTGTCCAGCAGAGCCATTAGTTCCCTGTGCCACTGTCCAGTGGAGCCACTACAGTGATCCCCGGGGTAAATTTTCTGTTTCCCATCCAGCCGTCAATGTTTCTCTTGAAGAGTGTTAGTGAGGAGCTCTGCCTGATATATATTGGAATCCTGTTCCAAAGCATGGGGAGTCTCTGGGACAGGAATCTATCCCTCCAGTATGTCCTCTTTATCATTGTGGTGAGGTTTATATCTCTAGAGCGTGTGGCTCTCCGGGATTTTTTTTTTTTTTTTAGGTGGAGCATGTCCATCAATTCTGGGTTGGAATGGTCTTGTATGTCAGGCAGAGATCACCTCTGAGTAAGCGGTATGCAACCAAGTACAGCTGGAGTTTCTTGAGTCGGGCTGCATAGGGCATCTGTCTGAGGCCAGTAATCCTCTTGGTGAGGTACATTTGTGGTCTTTCCAGCTGTTGCATGTGTCTTGTAAGGTACATCCCAAATGGGGTGTTGTATTCTATGATGGGTCTAATGAATGATGAGTAGAGAGGCACAATAACCTCTTTTGTTCTAGATGTGAACCTTTTTTGTGATTAGGTAGGCCACATAGAAGGATTTTCTAACCACCTTGGCAATATGATTATCAAAGGAGAGATTTCTATCTACTTGGGTCCCCAGATCCCTTATTACATTTTCTGAATTTAGGGGCCTACCACCTATGTGGTAGTTCGTGGGTACTTTGTTTTTTCCAAAGGGGATGACTATGCACTTTTTGGCATTTAGTTTGAGGCCATGATTTTGACACCAGGTATCCGTCTCAGTGAGACCCTTCTAGAGGGTGTCTGTATCAGCCAGGGAATCAATTATGGCCCTAGTTTGCAGTCGTCTGTGAACGTGGTCAGCCATAGTCCTCCTATACTTGCCTGTACCTCTGAGAAGTATATACTGAACAGGAGGGGTCCTAGGACTGAGTCCTGGGGGACGCCACTTGTAACCGGTTTAGAGTCAGACATAGAGCCTGCAACTCTCACCATGTGGGTTCTATCCATGAGCCAGTTGGCAACCCATCTCGTGCCGTAGGGGTTGATGTTCAAACTGGTGAACTTGTATATAATACTAGAATGGGGAATGGTGTTGAAAGCCTTTGCAAGGTTTAGGTACGCTGTGTGGACCTCCTATCCCTCGTCTAATGCCTTGGTAACTGTCTCAAAGAGGTCCACCAGGTTTAGGAGGCATGATCCGCCCTTACCAAAGCCAAACTGGGTAGGGTCCAAGGTTTGGAGGTTCCCAATGTCTCTGTTAATGGGTTCCATGATGATGCGCTTTATAGCCTTGCAGACCAGGCTAGTCAGGCTTATAGGGCGATAGTTCCTGGGGTCCGTTGTGGCTCCACCTTTGTGGAGCAGGATAACTGTTGCTGTGTGCCATTCTGTGGGGACATAGCCTGTAGAGAGGCTAAGTTTGAACAGTGTGTTTAAGTGAGGGGTTAGTTCATTTTGGAGCTCTTGTAAGACACAGCCTGGGAAACTGTCCGGTCCCATTGAAGCTGTGCTTTTGGCTTTGGATAGGGCTGTTTTAACCTGTGTGTTAGTGATTGATGAGGCCCTACATTCTTCTGGTATGGTTATCGGCCCTTTAGGGGGTGAGAGGTTTCACATATACTGCTATATATCATATAACCTAAGCAACATTACATCATCATCATCATCTTTCGGCTTTTCCCGTTAGGGGTCACCACAGCGGATCATCTCTTTCCATTTCTTCCTATCCTCTGCATCTTGCTCTGTCACACCAACCGCCTGCATGTCCTCTCTCACCACGTCCATAAACCTTATCTTAGGCCTTCCTCTTTTCCTCTTACCTGGCAGCTCCATCCTTAGCATCTTTTTCCCAATATACCCATCATCCCTCCTCAGCACATGTCCAAACCAACGCAATCTCGACTCTCTTGCTTTGTCTCCAAACTGTCCAACATGAGCTGACCCTCTAATATACTGATTCCTAATCCTATCCATCCTAGTCACACCGAGTGCAAATCTTAACATCTTTAACTCTGCCACATCCAGCTCTGACTCCTGCCTTTTTGTCAGTGCCACTGTCACCAACCCATATAACATAGCTGGTCTCACTACCCTCTTGTAGACCTTCCCTTTCACTCTTACTGGTACTCGTCTGTCACAAATCACTCCTGACACTCTTCTCCACCCATTCCACCCTGCCTGTACTCTCTTCTTCACCTCTCTTCCACATTCACCATTACTCTGAACTGTTGATCCCAAGTACTTAAACTCGTCCACCTTTACCAACTCTACTCCCTGCATCCTCACCATTCCTCTACCCTCCCTCTCATTTACACACATATATTCTGTCTTAGCCCTGCTGACCTTCAATCCTCTGCTCTCTAGAGCATATCTCCACGTCTCCAGAATCTCCTCAACCTGATTCCTACTCTTACTACAGATCACAATGTCATCTGCAAACATCATAGTCCACGGGGCCTCCTGTCTGATCTCATCTGTCAACCTGTCCATCACCACTGCAAATAAGAAAGGACTCAGAGCTGATCCTTGATGTAATCCCACCTCCACCTTAAACTGATCTGTCACTCCCACTGCAGTCCTCGCCCCTGTCACACTACCCTCGTACATATCCTGTGCCACTCTTACATACTTCTCTGCCACTCCCGACTTCCACATACAATACCACAACTCTTCTCTAGGCACCCTGTCATATGCTTTCTCCAAGTCTACAAAGACACAATGCAACTCTTTCTGACCTTCTCTGTATTTCTCCAATAACACTCTCAGAGCAAACATTGCATCTGTAGTGCTCTTTCCTGGCATGAAACCATACTGCTGATCACTAATCATCACCTCCCTTCTTAACCTAGCTTCTACTACTCTTTCCCATAACTTCAAGCTGTGACTGATCAATTTTATCCCTCTGTAGTTACTGCAGCTCTGCACATCACCCTTATTCGTAAAGATAGGTACCAAAACACTTTTTCTCCACTCCTCAGGCATCCTCTGACTTTCCAAAATTTCATTAAACAATCTAGTTAAAAATTCCACTGCCATTTCTCCTAAGCACCTCCATGCTTCCATTGGTATGTCATCTGGGCCAACAGCCTTTCCATTCTTCATCCTCTTCATAGCTGTCCTTACTTCCTCCTTGCTAATCTGTTTCACTTCCTGATTCACTATCCCCAGTTAGCTTCAGTACAAACTTTAGGTAAAAAGGAGGGATTAATTTGAAGTGAGACTCTGTCAGCATGGAAAATCAAATAAGGAGGCTTAATGGACAAGGCTTGAAGCTCTGACACTCTGCAGGCAGAAGTGATAGCTACTAAAAATGTAGTCTTCCATGACAAATATTTCAAATCACATGATGAAGCTGGTTCGAATGGAGGTAGAATAATGTGAGAAAGCATAAAATTTAGATTCCATGGGGTATACGGCAATTTCACAGGTGGTCTGAGATGAAAGGTCCCTTTGAAAAAGGCTTTTGATAGTTTGTGTGACATTATGTTCAATCCTTCAAATCCAAGGTGAAAATTAGAGATAGCAGCAAGATGAACACAAACTGTTGCTGCTGTAGCTCCTTTGTTGAAAATCATGGTCAAGAACTCTAATATGGAGGCAATAGGGGTTTGGTAGGGATCAATGTTGTTTTGAGAGGCCCATATAGAAACTTTTTTCCATTTGCTAAGGTATAGCTTCCTCATAGAGGATATATGAGAGGATATTAGAATTTGCTGCATCTCATTAGAAAGGTTATGGAACCTGGCTATGATGGGAATTGGAGCAGCCAAGCTGTCATTTTAAGGGACTGCAGAGAGGAATGAAGTTCCCCTGACGAGTGAGTCAGAAGATCTGGAACTGGGTCCAGAATCCAAGGATCCTCCATTTGATGAAGTCGAAGGAAGGGGAACCAAATCTGATGAGGCCAATAAGGGGCTATTAGAATGATGGTCCTTCCTAGGGCTTTTGCTTTCTGTAGTAATTTGAGTATCAACGGAATTGGTGGGAATGCATAGAGGAGACCCGGAGGCCAATCGTGTACGAGTGCATCCCTTGGAGTTTCTCGCGGAGAGGGAATCAGGGAAAAGTAGCTTCTGCATTTCATGTTCATGTGGTTGGCGAAAAGGTCGCAGCAAGGCTGGCCCCACCTGCGGAATATCCTGTCCGCTATTTCTTTCTTGAGGGATCATTCATGAGGCAACAAAATTGCTCTGCTCAGCTTGTCTGCTATCACATTGGATTTCCCCGGGATGTGCATTGCTAACAGAAAGAACTGGGTGGATGTAGCCCACTGCCATACTCTTAGGGCCTCATGGCAAAGTGGGTAGGACCTGGTTCCGCCTTGTTTGTTCAAGTACCAGACCACTGACATGTTGTCTGTCTGAATCGCAATTGTACCCAAAGGAAGAGAGTCCTGGAAGTACTGCAACGCTAAAAGTATTGCTCTCATCTTTAGGACATTGATATGCAGGTGTGTCTCTTGATCGGTCCATGTGCCTTGGGCTGTTCTTCCCTGAAAATGCCCCCCCCCAACCTATTAAGGAAGTGTCCGTGGTCACTGTGGCCGCTGGTGGGGGTAGAACAAAAGGACGACCTATCGTGACATGAAGAGAGGTCAACCACCACTGAAGATCCTTTTTGCATGTGTTCATGATCATTATAAGATGAGACATTGAGTGGTCTTGGTAAGACCATTGAGTGAACAACAGCCATTGCAGAATCTGCATGTTCATGTGACCCAGTGGTATGGCTACTATTGCAGCTGCCATCATGCTTAACAATTTTAGTACTTCTAATGCTGGAGCCTTGTGTTTGGATATGATATTGTGGACCTGCTGACAGAGTAGTAAGACTCTTTCTGCTGGAAGACTCAGAGTGGTGGTGGTGGTGTCTAATTCTGCTCTGATAAAAACGGTATGTTGCGATGGCGACAAGGAAGATTTTCCTGAGTTTATTGTAATACCCAGCTGACTGCAGAGTGAAAGAGTGGTGTCCCTGGCTTGTATGAATTGATGCCTGGTGGTGGCAGTGAGGAGCCAATTGTCTAGGTATGGAAACACCTGGAATCCTAAATGTCTTAGGTGAGCCATGACCACTGCCATGCATTTGGTGAACACTATGAGGGCTGTAGTGAGACCAAAGGGCAGAGTTTGAAACTGGTAATGATTGGCTCCCAGCTGGAAGTGCAGATGATCCCTGGATGGTCTGGCCATTTTTATGTGGTAGTACGCATCCTGAAGATCTATCGAGCACATCCAATTGTCTTTCCCTAAAAAAGGAAGTATCGACTGAAGCATGACCATCCCAAACTTTTCTTTCTTGACAGATCTGTTTAGTCTGCTGAAGTCCAGTATGGGTCTCCAGTCCCCTGTCTTTTTTGGAACTAGAAAGAATCTTGAGTATGCTCCGGATCCTATCTGGTCTGCTGGGACTGGTTGGATGACTCCTTTTGTTACAACAATCCGACCTCTATTGTTGCCTGTTCCCTGTAACTGGAACATCAGGGATTTTTCTTGTCAATAGAGGGGGTGTGGGGAAAGGAATGAAATATCCTCTGGAAATTATACTTTGTACCCAGTTGTCATTTGTTATTTTGAGCTAGGCGTCTGGATACAAAGATAAGCGACCCCCGACTGCCTCCAGAGTAGGACAGTCGGGCCTCCTTTCAGGAGCACTGGTAGGGCTTCCCAAAGAACTGATATCTGTTGCCCTGGTTTTGCCGGCCCCCTCTGCCATGAGGGCAGCGTCTTTCATTATTGTCCCCTCCTCTGCCCCTGGAGGGGGGCTCACCATGTGTGTCCTGAAAGGCTCCTTGGGCTTTGTGGAACCACATCTTTCCTCACCTTTGGCCCTTGGGGTAGGGTCTGATAGGGGTGGAAAAACAGACTCTGACAGCATGCAGGAGAGTCTCCTAAGAGCAATTCCTGTACCCGCTGCCCTGCTTGCTCCATCAGCTCCATATGAAATGAGGCGCATGGATGAGTTTACTACGGAGTTGTGGGTAACAAGCTGGAAGGCAACTTTATCTGAAGCTTCTGCAGCTACTGTACCCTGAAGAGTATATCTGAGCTCTTTTAGGAGATCTCTTTGCAGTCTAGTAAAATGGGTTACATAGTTGAATGAATGCAGTGCAAAAGTCGCTGAACTGTAAGTGCGCTTCCCATATCTATCCATGATCCTAGAATCTCTGTTAGGAGGATGGATAGAGGAGGAAGTTTCTGAAATTTCCTGTTTGGTGGCTGCCGCCACCACCATGGCATCAAGTGGCACACCCTTAGTAAGAAAAGATTTGTTTTGGGGGGCAGAAATAAATTTATTAGGCCTCCTGGGGACAGGCTCCATGGTGTCCAGAGACTCCCATGCCATTCATCAGACCAGCTGCATAAGCTCACAGAAGGGCGGAGACATCCAAGAGGTAGAGGGCTGAGACCCGAAAGACTTCAGGAAAACCGACTCAACTTCAGTAGGATTGCTGGATTGCCAGTCACCCCTCTGCCTAAAGATTTCTAATATCTCAGAAAATGAGATATCCTCAGAGGGGGACCTTGGGGACCCTTCTGATTCAACCAAGTCAGTATCAGATGTGAGGGACTCCTGTGGGGAGTCTAAATGCTTCCTCTTACAGATTCTCTTCCTGGGAACCTCATCAGTGAGGTCTCAGAAGAGCAGGGGCCACCCAATGGGGCTTCTTGAGGCTCTGGGACTCTATGCTTGACAAGGATCTGTGAAGCAGAAGCAGACACAGGCGCTTTTGGGGAGGAGGTAGCCAGACCTGACGTTGAAAATGTCTTAGGAGACATAACTCTCCTAATGGCTTTGAAGGCACCTCTGCTCTGATGAGAAGGGACTGACAGATCTGAGGAAACCATTGATACCCCTAGCACCAGGACAGTGATCTCTGAGCCAGAGGTAGGAGCTGAGCTCATCTGAGCTGAAGCCCCAAGATGCAGAGTCAGAACCGACAACTCAGTTCGACTGTCCTCCCTGGACCCAACCAGAGAGTGTTGGCTCCTAGTTTCCTCGATCAGTGCTGAGGGCATCAGAGTAAATGGAGCCAAAGACACTGGAGCAGGTGTCGGCTCCGAAGGCTCAACGATCATCAAGTCCGACGACTCCGGCTCCGAAGGACTGGTATGGCTTGGAGGAAGAAGAGTAGTAGATGGTAAAAGGGTCTTCAATTCTGAAGCCGTTTGGGTTGTAGCCGATAAGAATTTAGCAAAAGCCGGTGCCTGTAAAAGCTTCTGCACCACATGATCCACATCCAAATCGGAAAGGCTAATCAAAGACCGAGATGAGTGGATAGAAAGAGGTACAGATTGCAGGAGTGGAGACTTAGGCACTTTGGATACGGGTTCCAAAACTGGAGACCGGCTCCGAAAGGAAAAGATGGTCAGCTCCGAGGTCTGTGGAACCAACATCAAAGATGTTTTTGATTTATTTACCTCAGAAGAAGTAGAAGCCTTAGAAGACTTTGAGGATTTGCTGGACACGTCCTGGTCACTCAAAGCTTCTTGAAAGGAAGGTTTAACTAAACCTCTGTCAATTAACTTTCTGTTTCTCTCCTGGAGAACCCTAGAAGAGAAAGAATGACGGAGCAGATTTCCTGGAGATGCAATGCTCCCAAACAATAAACATAATTCACATGACTGTCAGTGACAGACATTTTCTGCCCACATTTAGGACATTTCTTAAACCCTGATTTAGGGTGTTTATCTTTATCATGGTCAGCCATACTGTAACACACAATGTCAATAGGGTGTTGTAAAAAACTAGACACACCCAAACAAGAAATATCAAACAAGCCCTTTTAAAACTATGGGCTAAAACAGTAATCAGTACACACAAACACAAAACTATTTATAAACTACCATTACACACACTCTATCTAATTATCTAAGCTGTAATACTAATTATTTCAAAGCTGTGATAGAAAAGTCACTATTCAAACTCTAAAGACTAAATATAACAAGGTGTGACAGAAAGGTCACTATTCTAAGCAAACAACTACAATGTAAAGTACTAATAAAGATTTAACAAGGCATAAAATAAAACGAGGCCAAGAGAGCTAATTACTAGTTTAAGAAAAAAGGCACACCAAGGGAAGGGACACTACACAAAAAGCTGTAAGAGCTTATCTAAGTATATAAACATATAAATCAGAAATTTTTATCATTATTCAAGAAAAAATAAGGTATTTACTGGTCAGAGCTAACGAGAATCTCCTATCTATAGCATCACCAAACTAGACCTGAGGTAACTCTAGGTGCATCATGGGATAGGGACTTGGCCTCGAGCTATCTGAAGACCTTGAGCTTTGTAGTAGGCCGACTCGGAGCCAAGGATTGGCTCCGAACCCATCTGTAAGACTGAACGGTGAGATAGAACAACTTCACATCACTTGTTCCCATAATAAGTGTCCAGGCTATTCTTAAAACTATCTAAACTAGTACTTGCTTTAATGTAATTTGGTAGTCTCTTCCATGCATCAGCTACTCTGTCAGAGAACCAGTTAGTACACATCTCATTCCTATGGAATCTTTTTTAATTTTTCCAAATTTTTTAGGTTTCTAATACCATGATGGGAATGGACCCCATTCCTAAGTCAAAGTACAATTAAAGTTCATGAAATTACTGTTGTTTCAATCTTTGATGTCAGCCTGAAGTGGTCTTTGCAGCACCGCAATGTGCCCAGTAATGACTCCTTCTGCAATTCGTATGGGGGTTACATGGATTGGTAACATCCAGATACAATTTTAGATTCTTTTTTATAAGACCCGTTGCTCCTACTACTATTGGAACTGTCTGGGCATCTTTCTTCCACATTACTCTCATTTCTGCCTGCAGATCCTGATATTTTATGACTTTGTGTCTCTCTGTACGCAAGACACTGTAGTCACTGGGTGTAGCAATTTCAATGGTCAATGCTACTTTTGTCTTCTTTTCTTGGACCACTATATCTGGCTTCTAGTATCTATCTTTTGAACTGTTGGTAATGGGTGATCCCATGTAATATAACCTTCATCATTTTCTATGATGCTTTGTGACTCATGTTTCCAGTGTTTTTCAGCCACTTCAGTACCATAATGTTTGCACAATCCCCAGTGCAGCAGTCTTGCCACATTATTATGCCTTTCAGTATACAGTCCTTCTGCCATTAGTATGTCACAACCAGTAACAAGTTGTGCAACTGTTTCCAATTCGGTTTTACAAAACCTACATTTGTCTGTTTCTCCCACATGTTCAATGAACTCTATAAACCAGCATGTACGTAGCCCACTGTCTTGGGCTACCAAGATTAACCTTTTATCTCTTGGTTTAAATTTGCCTCTCCTTAACCATTCCTGCATTCGTTCCTGATCAACATGAGGTCCTTTCAGAAGTTTTCTATACTTGCAATTATATTTATGCTTTTTCCACATTTCTTGCCTTCTCACCTGGTCCTTCTCCTTATATTCTTTCTTTTGTTTTCTAGCACATTCAGTTGCTGCCTTGTTTTTATCCACTTCTGGTTTGATTTCCATTCCTGCATGATGTCGATATGCTTCTGCTAAATTAAGCAGAGAAGTCATCTTAGATTTATTCTCCTCACGTTTCAAAACTTTCACTACGTTTGGGTCTTGTGAGGTCAGCAGATATGTGTGGAGTCCCACGATTGCAGATCTATATATATAATCAGTTTCAAGGAGGCCCATCCCTCCTTTGGAACAGGGAATAAATCATTTGGTGAGCATGAAGCATTCTTCTCTATCTAACTCATTTTGGTGCCAGTCAATCACTCCAAAACTATAAGTTAGGACAAGAAGAGCAAATTGGTTTATAGCTTGGATTTTGTTCCTAGATGTCAACACTGTTTTCAAGATTAATTTAAGTCTTCTAAAGTATTCCTTACTATTTTATTCACATTTGTTCATGTTTTATTGTTGATCCTTCATCAATTCCCATATATTTATATACTCTCTCTTGCTCAAGTTCTTTTATATCACAGTCTTGTCCCAAACTAATGTTTTCCTGGTGCTGCAGTTTTCCTGCTTTAAAGGTTGCTTTTGCACACTTATCAAGACCAAATGACAGTCTTGTATCATTTGAAAAAGTTTTGACAATCTGCAGTTGTGCTTTCAGTTTCTCATCTAATGAGATACACAGTTTTAAATCACCAACAAAGAGAAGATGAGAAGTCTTTACACTTTGTTTTCTAGGAGCCAAACTGTAGTCATGGTCTAAGCTGTTAAGTAAACAGCTTAATGGATTAATGGCAAAGCAGAATAGCAATGGTGACAGAGAATCACCCTGGAATATCTCCTTTTGAATTTTTATCCCTGGGATAATAATCTGTCCTTTATCATGCCTTAATTGCAAAGTGGTCTGCCGCTGTTTCATAGTCACTGCAATGTAGTTGATCAGTATTGGGTGTATTTTATACATTTTTAAGTACTCTTTTATCCATGAATGTGGGATATTATCAAATGCTTTTTTATAGTCAATCCATGTCATACTTAAATTCTTCCCCTTTTTACAGTCCTCCACTATGACTTTATTTAACAACAAATGATCCTTTGTTCCGTACGACTTTCTTTTATTGCCCTTTTGTTCTACTGCCATAATTGAGTTTTCTTCTCAATAACTATAAATTCTGTCGGCATCAATTTTAAGTTAAGTTTATACGTCATTGGAAGGCAAGTTATTGGTCTATAATTTTTAGGGTAGCTTGCAGGTTCACTCTTAAGAAGGAGCATTGTTTTGCCTGTTATTAGCCAGGTTGGTGTTTGTTTGGGGTGCGCATATAAATAGTTCTTACTCATGAATAAATCTTCGTGCAAAGATGTTAATACTTTTAACTAAACGTTAGGTACTGCATCTGGGCCTGGGATTTTCCATTTAGAGGCTTTTCTTAACTTTTTTTCAATCTCTCTGGCTGTTACTTCATCCGATTTAATATTCTGCACTTTTAAACTTCTTATTCTTTCTTTTACTTCTATCCATTTAGCATCTTTGTTATTTTCCACAGGATCTTCATAGATACTTCTCCGAAATGTATCTGTTTCCTCTTTTTTTGGAGGTCTTTCAATTCCTTTTACCTTGTTTCCTTAATTCTCTATAAAACTTTTTTGGGTTGTCAATAAATTGCTTATTTTGTACTTTTCCTTTATATTTATCTGTGTATCTTCTAGGTTTTTCCACCCGTGCTGAAAATTTTAGTTTATTTGCGATAGTGCATGACAGATCCTGGTCTGTTCTAATACTGCGCATTGCTTTTATCACGTCTATCTTTCTTAGTATTTTTGTTGATCTATTCCCTCTTCTATAGTCTTCTAACAGTGACACTTCTTGTCTTAATTGCTTTACAGTTTTCTCTATTCGATACTTCCATGATTGTATTCAGTTTTTCCCCTTCCTTTTCCTCGCTACCCTCTGTTCTTGTGGTAGAACTTTATCAGTTATTAATTTAGCAGCACAGAAATATATCCTGTTTACTTCTGCATAGGTTGTCCGGTGATGTTCTAGTACTTTTTGATAAACCCAAACATTCCCAGAGATAGTTATTTCTAAATGCCATATATACTTGAATAATCTCTCCTCTTAGATATCTATGAGACACTGTACAGGTTCAAATATTTTAGTCTTTCATAGTAACTTAAATGTTCACATCCATGGATGCCCTTGGTGTATTTCTGCTGTACTCTTTCCAGTTTACTCATGCTTGTTTTCTTATAAGGTTTCCATTTGTTATTCCATATTCAAATATGGGTCTAATGTAACTAATAAACAATGACTTCATCATTATTGATTTCCTAGACTTTATAAATAATAAATCTTGTATCCAACCTATAGTTCTATAACTATCATTAACCAATTGGTTGATATGATTAGAAAAACTCAAAGCTGGATCTATTCATATACCCAGGTCCGTAAATGAATCTACAGTTTCAGTCAATGTGTGCTGTATTAAATATTCACCTTTCAATTTATGTCTCCCAAATCTCATATGCTTAGTTTTTGATGTATTTATCAGCATATTATTCTCCTGTGCCCAAATGGTCAATTTAGTCATGTTCTTTTGCAGACATGCCCTATATGTACCACATGTAATCAGGTTACCCATTTTCAGATCGTCTGCATATAGACCATAGAACACCTTAAATGAAGAAGTTAGGTCTGAAAGATACAATTTAAACAAGTAAGGGCCTAGGAAGGAGCCCCGTGAGACACCCTGACTGTAACCAAGAATGTCACCTGTCCAATTGCTGTATGATACTTGCCATGTCCTATTTGTAAATCAGAGTACATTAATACCTACTTGTTCTAATTTATTGATCAGTGTTTTGTGTACGACCCTGTCAAATACTGAAGTTAAATCTATATAAACTATTGTATAAAGATGAATCACAGTTAAACAGAGGAACAAGCATCACATTAAACCAATTAATAACTGCTTTACCAGAAACTCTACAGAACTTGATATGAAGGTGAGCATACTGAACGGCAAATCTGAAATTGTTGAAACTGCTGCTGATGATGTACATCATAAAACTGATGTGGTCAGCATTGTCTTCCTTATTCTAGTCAGTTTGTTTCTCAGGATTACTGCGGTAGTGGTGCTGCAGTAGCGCTGTCGCCTCACAGTTAGACTTTGCATGTTCGATTCTCAGTTAGAGCGTCTTCTGTGTGTCGACATGCGTGAATGGGCGTTCCTTCATTGAAGGTTGTGCATTAGGCCCGGCAAGCCAGCACGTAAAAATGTACTGCCAATCATTAGCGGACCGGAGTTCCGCTGTGGCGACCCCTAACCGGGAAAAGCCGAAAGACAGTTTGTTAGTATATGCATGAGGTTGTATACAGGAAACCTGATATATTGCACATAAAAATGCATAACTAAAACTAATGCACTGAATAATTAGTTATCTAAGTCATAGGTTCATAGGTGTGTACTAGGCTACTGTCCCTGGAGCCTTTACAAGCCTAGCCCCCAAAAACTGCCCAGGCACTGTGCCACCCGATGTTAGTTCACAGTGCCCCTATCTAATAGGGCAACTGGAATGATCCCTGGGGTAAACTTTCTGTTACTTATCCACTCATCAAGATTTCTCTTGAAGAGGGCCAGCAAGGTGCTTTGCTTGACATGAATGGGAAGCTTATTCCAGAGTATGGACAGTCTTTGGGAGATAAACCTGTCCCTCCAGCATGTTCTGTTAATTATGGTAATGAGATTATGATCTCTGCAGCATGTGGCATGGGGGGATTGGGATTTCTTTGGGTGTAACATTCCAAGTAGGGCTGGGTTGGACATGGCTTTATAAGTCAAGCAGAGATCACCTCTAAGTAGATGATAAGAGACTGAGAACAGCTGAAGTTTCTTGAGTCTGTCCATGTAGGACATGTGTTTAAGGCCTAGGATCCTTTTTGTGAAGTACTTTTGTCACTCTCCAGCTGTTGTAGGTGTCTGGTCAGGTACATGCCAAAAGGGGATGATGTTAAGTTGTCAATCTCGCCTTCATTCTTGCTGGATGGGTTCGGAGCCGATCTTCGGCTCCGACTCGGCCAAAACTAAAGCTCGAGAGCTAATTCCACCGGCTCGAGGCTCCCCTATATCCCACAATGCTAGGCGGTAACTACCCAGGTCTCATTTGCCGCTATAGCTGACGAGGTGCTTTTTCTACCGGCTCAGGCAGGTGAGTTAAACTTTTACCTTATTAGGTACTTCTAAAACCCCTTTTTTTGTTGTCATACATAACCTTTTAGTTTAATTTAAGTATTTAGATCAATCGACCCCTGTTTGTCGAGTCTTTTTTTCCCTTTCTTCCCTTATCTTGTAGGCCTTCGGCCCCTACCCTTCCCCCAGTCCATTAGTGACTAAATTAGTTGTCCTTTTCTTCTGTTAAGGGCTTGTGTGTGTGTGTTTGTGGCTTGTTTTAGCCTTTAATTTAATATTTTAATAATTTTTTCTGTAAAGGGTGTGTCTGTAGTGTGTTTCTGTTGTGTCAGGTACTCCTTTTTTACAATGTCTAAAGACAAGGTCTCAGGCTTCAAGAAGTGTGACTCGTGCTGTCAGAAAATGTCTCTGACAGACGGTCACACTTCTTGTGTGTATTGCCTGGGACCTGTGCACCTGCAGGACTCATGTGCTGTGTGCCATGGTTTCAGCCCTAGAGTCCTGCAGGAATGCAAGAACAAGCTGATCTTGCGGGGCTTATTAAAGCCTGAAGGCCCCCCGACTCAGTCTATGTCGGAGAAGCCTTCCAAAGCTTCCAAACAGTCAGGTCCGGTTCCAGAGTTGACTGCTGGAAAGACTAAGTCGGCTTCGACATCGGCTCTGGCTGGAGCCGATGTTTCCAAGCCTCATACTGTTACCTCGGCTCCGGCTGGAGCCGATGTTTCCAAGCCTCATACTGTTACCTCAGCTCTGGCTGGAGCCGAGGCTGATAAAACTCCGTCGGCTACGATACTTTTATCGGAGCCACAGTCTAGGAAGAGGTCCAGATCTCCCTCTATCGGCTCCGTGCATTCAGCGCCAGGATCCCCTCTCCTTTCTGAATGGAGCCATAAAACTCATTCCTCACGGTCTTACAGGTTATCAGACCATGATTTGCAAAGGGTAGTGAGTAGACTTCTCAAGTCCGAGGCACTGGCCCAAATGCTGCATAGCCCGACTCACCAGTCAGTGGCTATTTCCGTTCCCCAGTACATTCCTCCTCCGACTCCTTTGAGTTCAGAGCCAGGGCTTGTCGGAGCCATGGCTGTCTGTGCGTCGGATCCGATACCTTCCCTTTCGGCTCCGTCGTCTGCTCCGATCTCCTCCTTGGAGGGATCTCGGCCGAGCTTCCCGTCGGCTCGAGGCGAGTGGCATCGGACCCTTGTCCGACCCCACTCTCCCTCTCGGGCGCTTGGTGAGTTCGGCTCCGACATTGGCGGAGCCATCCCTGTCGGTGCCGGGGAGGTCCTTGTCTCTTCGGAGCGGGGGCCTCTGGCCTTGCCTGACAGGGGTGCCTTCGAGGTCATGCGGAGCGTGCTAGAACCAGGTTCTGCCCCACAGTCGGCTCCTTCAGCCCCCCATCTACAGTGCCTGCGGTGATTTCTACTCACCCCCTTGTCTTAGACCGCAGAGAGCCAACTCCTCAAGTTTCCCCATTGGGAATTTCCTCCTCTTCCGAGGCCTCTCCTGACCCGGCAGGAGATCCCCCAAGGAAGAGGCAGTGCAAGAGGAAGCACATTGACTCCCCTGAGTCTATCACCTCTGACACTGACTTAGAGGAATCTGAAGGTTCCCCTCGATCCCCCTCTGAGGATGTCTCCTTTGCTGACATCCTTGAGATCCTGAAACAGAGGGGGAACTGGCCAGCCCTTAACCCTTCGGAGGATGAGTCAGTGTATCTTGAGGCGTTTGGCTCTCGCCCTTCTACCTCCTGGGTGTCCCTCCTTTGACCCCTTATGGAAGTGGTGGCAAGGAAGGCTTGGACGGCTCCTGATTCAGTGGAACCCACCCCGAGGAGACCATCTAAATTTATTACTGCCCCCAGAGATAAAGATTTTTTATCCAAAGGTGTCCCTGTTGATGCCATGGTGGTGGCTGCGGCCACTAAGAAGGAGTTAGCTGATCCTTCGGTTCCTGTCCATCCTCCTAATAAGGAATCTAGGACCATGGACAGGTACGGCAAGCGGATGTTCTCATCAGCGACCTTTTCGATGCGTTCGCTGAATTACTTATGCCACTTCACTCATCTCCAGAGAGATTTACTCAAGGATATGGGTGAACTGATAAAGGATCCTACAGCTGAGGGGTTCAAAGACACAATGAACTCCCAGTTGGCAACCCTGAATTCCATCGTTAACTCCTCCATGTGGCTGGTATCATATGCTGCAGATGGGGCGAGTAGAGCCGCAGGCACAGGTGTTGCCTTACGACGTCACGCCTGGATGCGGCTATGTAACTTTGCGGACCCTTTCAAGGCGTCCTTCACCAATTCTCCCTTTGATGGATCATCCTTGTTTGGTCCACAGGTGAAGGATACATTGACCAGGTGCGAGGTAGAAGGTAAGACTCTCTCTGCCGTAGGAGTCCGTTTTTCTACCCCTTCTAGACCCTATCCCAAAGGTCAGAGGGGAGGAAAGATGTGGTTCCGCAAACAATCCCAGGGAGTCTCATCTGACGCACAAGGCCGATTCCCCTCTAGAGGCAGAGGGGGGAATAATAATAATAGACGCCGCCCTAGAGGCAGAGGAGGTCCGCAAAACCAGGGTAGCAGAGAAATGTTCTCTGACAAACCCTTTCAGCATCCCTGAGGGGCTGCCCGGCTGTCCACCTTCGGAGGCAGTCGGGGGAAGATTATCCCTGTACCCAAAAGCCTGGCTTTCCCTTACTCAAGACAAATGGGTACAGTCGATAATATCCGAGGGTTACAAAATTCCCTTTGTTCACATCCCATCCCAACCCAAAAGACCCCTTCCAGACGTTCCACCCGGTCAAAGGGAACAAGCAGCATTAGAAATTTCAAAGCTGCTATCAAAAAGAGCTATCCAATCAGTCCCAGCAGACCAGCAAGGATCCAGAATCTACTCCAAATTCTTTTGGTACCAAAAAACAGGGGACTGGAGACCCATACTGGATCTCAGCTACTTAAACAAGTATGTCAGGAAAACAAAATTCCGGATGGTCACGCTACAGTCCATTCTACCCTTCTTGGGTCAGGACAATTGGATGTGCTTGATAGATCTTCAGGACGCGTACTACCACATCAAGATGAACAGACGCTCCAGGAGATATCTCCGCTTCAGGCTGGGAGCCAGTCACTACCAGTTCATGGCCCTGCCCTTTGGTCTCACTACAGCCCCCCGTGTGTTTACCAAATGCATGGCAGTGGTCGCGGCTCACTTGAGACGTCAAGGATTCCAGGTGTTTCCATATTTAGACGACTGGCTCCTTACCGCCACCACCAGACATCAGCTTCTTCTATCCAGGGACTTCACTATCCAATCTTGCCAAGCTCTAGGCATTTCGATAAATTTCAAAAAATCTGCCTTGTCACCTTGTCAATCTATTACCTTTATAGGCGCCATCTTAGACGCACTCAATCTTTCAGCCAGACTCACAGAGCAGAGAGTGTCAGACATTCGGAACCAAGTTTCCCTTCTCTTACAATGCAACAAAGTCAAAGCCAGACTAGTTTTGAAGGTGTTAGGACTCATGGCAGCAGCTATTCCCCTTCTCCCCTTAGCTCACTTTCACATGAGGATCCTCCAATGGATGCTGTTTACTCAATGGTCCTTTCAACAGCTCCCGATGTCCCATACCATATTGAAAACTCAATCATGCAAGAATCAACTGTCTTGGTGGATCACATCACCTCAACTCCTCCGAGGAAGACCCTTCACTCTCCCCCCCCCAGTCGCCACGTTGACAACAGACGCCTCCCTGATCGGGTGGGGGGGGGCATTATCAGGGCAGGACAGTCCAGGGCATGTGGCAACCTTTCGAGTGCCACTTGCACATAAACGTCTTAGAGATGAGAGCAGTGCTTTTAGCGCTGCAAGCCCTTCACGACTCTCTTCCCACTGGGACTATTGCAATTCAAATGGACAACATGTCCGTAGTGTGGCACATCAACAAACAAGGCAAAACCAGATCATACCCTTTATGTCGAGAGGCACTCAGACTTTGGCAAGGGGCGATCTCTTCTCAGTGTTTTCTGATAGCAACGCACATTCCCGGGAAATCCAACGTTATTGCAGACAAATTGAGCAGAGCAATTCTCATGCCCCACGAGTGGTCTCTAAAGAAATCAGTTCTAGAAGAAGTATTCCTAAGATGGGGCCAGCCTTGCTGCGATCTTTTTGCTACTCCCCAAAACAGCAAGTGTCACGACTTCTTCACTCTCTTCCCGTTACAAGGCCATCCCACCAGAGACGCTCTAGTCCACGATTGGCCCCGGGGACTTCTATATGCCTTTCCCCCCTTTCCACTGATATCTCAATTAATTCAGAAAGCTATCACCTTGAGAGTGACAATGATCCTCATTGCCCCTTACTGGCCTCGACAGATATGGTTTCCCTTTCTTCATTGTTACCTTTTGGAGCAGCCTTGGCATCTGGACCCAGTACCAGATCTGATAACCCACCAATCAGGTCAGCTGCACCAATCTCTGCCTTCTCTAAACCTCACAGCGTGGTTTCTCCGATTCCAGCCTTAGCCAGGCTTCCCTCAATATCTCGCTCGGTCCGAGATATCTTGATAGCCTCTCATAAATCCTCTACCCGGAAGATTTATAGTAGCAAATGGAAACGCTTCTCCTTTTGGGCAACATCAAGAAACATAGATCCCTTTACTGCACCTATCCAGACTATTCTAGACTTTCTAGCAGAACTCTTTCATTTAGGATCTTCTGCATCTACCATTAGAGTTCAATTGGCTGCCATATCAAATTTTCATGTTGGTGTGTCAGAGTCTAGCATCATGGCTCACAAACTCTGTAAAGCCTTTTTAAGGGGCGTATTTCTTCTCAAACCTCCAATCAAAGATCCCCGCCTCAATGGGATTTGAACTTGGTTCTGGCATCTTTAATTCTTCCCCACTTTGAACCGGCGGCTTCATGTTCTCTGAAGTTGCTTTTTCTGGTAGCTATAACTTCAGCGAGAAGGGTATCTGAACTCCATGCTCTGTGCAGTTGTCCTCCTTCCTTAGTGTTTCACAAAGACAGGGTATCCCTCCGTACTAATCCATCCTTTTTGCCTAAAGTTTCCTCTCAAATAAACCTAAACCAATTTATTGATCTCCCCGTCTTTTTCCCTAACTATTCGAACAGGTCAGAACAAAAGCTACAACTTAGCCAACTTAGATATTACTTAGACAGGACTAAACAATTCAGGAAATCTAATCAATTGTTTCTGTCATATGCGGAAGGGAAATTGGGCCTTCCAGTTACTAAAGTATCCCTCTCTAGATGGCTCACCTCTATAATTACCTTCAGCTATGAGATCAGACACCAAAAACTACCCTCAAGACCTAGAGCTCATTCAACTAGGGCATTAGCTACATCCGTAGCTTTTCAGGATAGGCTGCCAATAGATTCCATTTGTGCAGCAGCTACCTGGGCTTCTTCTCATACATTCATTTCACATTACAAATTGGACATGGTTTCCAGAAGCCATGCCAATTTTGGTTCCACTGTTCTCAAAAGTCTGTTCTGATAGGCCACCCGGGATAAGGTGCTAGGGACGCGGTCCCATCCAGCAAGAATGAAGGCGAGATTGACAACTTAACATTAAGAAGTTATGTACCTACCATAACGTTCCATGTTAGTTGTCTTCTTCTCTTTCTTTCTGCCCCACCCTCCTTCCCCCAAGCCTGGACAGACCGACAGGAATTCAGTTTGTGTTCTTCCTCTGGAAGTTGTCATTCCCACATGTTCTTCCACCTCTTTTATCCTTTCAGCGGTCTGTGATACTTTTTACGCAGATTGTTTTGAGGTGGGTTTCCCTACTCCATTCTATGGAGACTAGGATTGCTTGGTATAGCTATCAAACGAGATCTGAGTAGTTACCGCCTAGCATTGTGGGATATAGGGGAGCCTCGAGCCGGTGGAATTAGTTCTAGAGCTTTAGTTTTGGCTGAGTCGGAGCCGAGGATCGGCTTCGAACCCATCCAGCAAGAAAGAAGGCGAGAAGAAGACAACTAACATGGAACGTTATGGTAGGTACATAACTTCTTATTATATTCAATGATTGGTCTAATGACGGATGAGTAGAGTGGGATGATGACCTCTTTCTTCCTGAATGCGAAACCTTTGGTTATAAGATGGTGCCGCATAAAAGGACTTTCTGACCACAGTGGCAATGTGGTGGTTGAAGGTGAGGTGACTGTCAGCCTGGGTGCCCAGATCTCTTATGGCCCCTTAAGTGTTCAGTGGGCTTCCATCAAAGTGGAAATTCGTGGGAACTGATTTTTTTTCCAAAGGGGATGATAACGCATTTTTTGGCAGTAAGCTTCAGACCATGGTTCCGATACCAGTCATTAGTCTCAGAGAGGCCCTTTTGTAGGATGTCTGCATCACTTGGAGAGTTGATAATGACTCCTAGCTTGCAGTCATCAGCTAACTTGGTCAGCCAAAGTCCTTCTGTGTTGGCCTGGACTTCTGAGAAGTAGGTGCCAAACAGGAGATGGCCCAGGACTGAGCCCTGTGGGACTCCACTTGTGACTGGTCAACAGTTTGACTTGGAATCCGCAACTTTCACTCTGTGGGTCCTGTCTGTGAGCCAATTTGCAATCCACCTAGTGATGTAAGGATTGATGCCTACTTTGGTGAGTTTATCAATGTTACCTCATTGGGGAATGGTATCAAAGGCCTTGGCCAAGTTGAGGTAGGCTGCATGCACTGCCTTACCCTCATCTACAGCCTTGGTGACTGCCTCGAAGAAGTCAACCAGGTTTAACAGGCAGGATCTCCCCTTGACAAAGCCAAACTGCATGGGGTCAAGAGGTTGGAGAGTGCCTATATCTTTGTTAAGCAGGTCCATGATGATGCGCTACACAGCTTTGCATACCAGACTCATCAGGCTAATGGGGCGATAGTTCCCAGGGTCTGTAATTGCTCCCCCTATATGGAGCGGGATGACTGTAACAGTGCACCATTTGTTAGAGACATAGCCTGAGGCAAGGCTGTGATTGAACAGGGCATACAGATGTGGTGCCAGTTCGTTTTGTGGCTCATGTAGGACACAGGCAGGGATATTATCAGGTCCCATGGATGCTGTATTCTTGGCTTTGGACAATGCAGCTTTTACCTGTGCTGCAGAAATGGTGGGTACCAGGCTTTCTTCTGGTATTGTGATAGGGCCCATAGGGGGAGAGGAGTAAAGTTGGCACTGAATCTGTCGGCCAGTATGTTGGCTATATCTGTTAGCTCAGTATAGGAGGTACCATTGTGCAATAACTCAGATCAAATCTGGGTATTGCCTTTGAGGTTTTTGATATACCTATAGAAGGCATTGTGGTTCTTTTTGGTGTCAGCCGCAATTCTGCCTTCATAGCTGGCTTTAGAGGATTTGATAAGGGATCTCACCTTTTTGTTGAGACTGATGAGAGAGGTTTCCAGTCTTGTGACTTCATTTTTTTTCTGCAACAGTTTATTCCTTCTGTTGTAGAGTTTATTGATGACTGGGGACCACCAAATTGTCTTCCTTTTTTTGGAGGAGAGCATCTTAGTTCCATTTGGTATGGGAAGGTCCACAGATTTGTGTACATGCTTGTACAGTGCATTGGTGTATCATTCAGTAGTCATGGAGCTATTTTCCACTGGCATGGGTGCCGAGAAGTTAGCCACCTCTGTTTTTAGGAGTCCAAAGTCAGCTTTAGTGAAGTTTTTCAGGGTGGTTACCTTAGCAGAGGGTGTAGGTGAGATGGAGATTTCCACGGTGATCTGTTTGTGGTCAGATTTAACCAGGGAGGAATTGACAATAGGTGTAGAGCAATGGTCTCCCATGTTGGTGATAACCAGGTCAAGGATGTTGCTTCCTCTAGTGGGCGTCAGAATGAGCTGGTCCAAGGCATTGGAATTAATCAATTCCAGAAAGCACTGGGCCTGTACATTGGTACTTGAATAGTTTTCCCAGATGATGGAAGGGTAGTTGAAGTCACCCAGTATGAGAGTATTGGGTTGGACCTTGATAGATTCAAGGGTGCTTAGGAACTTGGAGTGAGAGCCTAGGAACACGTTTGGGGTTCTGTAGCAGGCTATGACTTGTATCGTCGTCTTACCCAGTGTTAGTTGTACCTGAAGTATCTCGGATGCATTGTGCTGAGCTACCAGTCTAGAGGTGTGTGTATCCTTTAAGAATATGGAGACACCACCACCTTTGGAGCTTCCGGCCATATTCTCGGACCAAAATGTATGGAATAAGTTGTAGCCTGGGAGTGCAGGGGTGCTTTTTGCCTCTTTAAACCAGGTCTCCATTACAGCACAGATGTCGACATTCTCCATTTTGAGGAGAGCTTTGAGCGAGTGCATCTTGAGATTTAGACTTCTACCATTGAACAGCATGACCCTCAGATTGCATTTTAGTTTCTCAGTAATACTAAAATGTTTATAAGAAAATAACTTAATTATGAGTCATGTTTTAAGACAGAAGCTGCTGATGTAAGGTGACAGGATCAGAGGCAGTATTATTATTACGATGATTATTATTTTTATTATTATTATTATTATTATTATTAATTTAAAAATGTCACTTCCAGTACTTGCAGAAATAAATGTAAGGAGTCTTTTTCTGTTATTAAGAAAAAGTTTCTGTGCATTCCTGTTTACCTTCATATCTGGATTAAAACATGCACTTACAATTTCCTTTTCATGGTCAGCTGAGCAAATTTGTTCTCTGCCCGGTTTTAAACATCTACAGTATGGACAAATTGAGTACCCACCCCTGCCTGAGGGGATGTTTGGAAAGCTGGCAGAAATGGAGATATAATCAAACCTGTAATAAAATGACTTAATAACTGGAAAAAAGCCTACAATGTCTGCGTGTCCTCCATGTGCACCCATTTTCACTCAGTGTTTCCTAGTTTGAGCTATCTTATCTGTACTTTTTTATTTGTCTGTTTGATTTTGCTTATATTGCTTGTGTTGTGCTATTAAAGATTTTCCTGCAGCTGGTCCTGTGTGTTAATTCCTGCTTCCCTCTGAGCAATTGCACTGTCTGCATAAACCATAAAACAGTGGAATTCTGCACAGCAATATCCCTTTCTGTCTGGAAGGGATACAATTCTTGTATGATGAAAGGAGATACTGCCAGCACAACTAGCTGGAATTTTGTAAATAATTATATGTCATTGGTGAATATCGAAATGATTTATATAAGATGCTTGTGTTACAAATGTATTAGAACTGCTGTTTATGTTGAAAATGTATTTTGTAAAGTGCTTGGGCTTAGAATGTATCCACAGTGTGCCCTACTGGAAGAGAACAGAAATGTACATGCACTGTTGTAAATGTTTAATGTATATGTCAACAGAGAAAACTGGAGGGTTAACTTCAGTCCAGCAAACTCTAGAAAATAGCTGAAATTAAATTGCTTTAAATACTACACAATAAAAGATGTTGTCTCTCAGGTTTTCAATGCAGCTAGAGACACAGATTCTGTACTAGGAAGCTTTTTGTATTGTCCTTGGAGTGAACTAAATTATACTTTTGAATCATGAAGAAATGCAATTGTTTTTTGTCTTCCAACATCTGCCAAAGATCTGAGGAAAAGCGCTTGTCTGTGTATTTATACAGATAGATGCTAAATGCTGCCAGCTTCTAGCAATGGGGGGTTTTGGCCTGGGAAATAGAAGTCAGATGACCAGAATGATGTCATTCTACAAGTTATCCCAGCAGTAATATTTTAATTTGAGAAGACTCTTAGTGAGACAGAACATTCTGTATTATGCCTTGGACCTGACAACAACAAGATACATTCACCACACATCTGACTTGCTCTAATGAAGTAGGTTTCTTGGGAATAGAATAATTATCTTAGATACAGTCAGGAATATAGTAAAGTTTAGTTTAGATATTTTTCTTTATTTGTGTGAGTCTGTACTTCAATGTTATTTTAAATATTTCCTGTGGTTTTGAACTCTGATGTCACTGTGAATAGATATTTAGTATTGTCATGTTCTGTTATTATCTATTATTAAATATATTTAAACCTTTCATTATGGCTGATCTGTGTAGAGATATTTAAGTTTTGAGAGTGCTTGCATATTTATTTGGTGACACTGTGTGGGCCACTCCTAATGGCCTTGGTCTTGGTCAAACTACTGTTTGTGTTAATATTACACAGTAAAATTGGACACCCTTTGTTAAGGGCCCTAAAGTAGCTGATAAGGAGTGACTGGTGGCAGTGAAAACTACCTTATAGTCTGGATAGAAGGGGGCCTAGCTAGTAAACCTGTACTAGCCTTTTCCAGGTGTGTATGTGTAAATCAAACCTCCAAGAGTGTGTGTGTCAGCTACTTGGGCAGGGACACGAAGCACTGGTTGTACAGAGAGGGTGCTGGAGGTTTTGGCTTGGTCATTCAGCTGAAATATCAACTCTATAGCTGTGCCAGTGGGGAGTCTTGCTGGGGATCTGGAGGAAGAGGGAAAAAAGAGCCCCGGACTGACTGTGGTCTCTGTGCGCTCTTAAGGAAATTGCACTAGATGCAGAGAGCTGCATCTGGAAATGCTGTGTATATACTTGTCATCCTCCCAGTGTACATTCCCCACTGTTGGCAGTGGTGAAGATTGAGGCTCCTTGATTACTGGTCCAGAGGAGGGTTGTCACATCTTGTATGAGTCAAAAACATTAAAGCACTGTTCATTTCTATCACAGTGGGGTCTTCCACAGTTGTTCACCTCAAATCGTCATCCATTATCAGCAAATTAATATAATTTCTATGCATGGCCCACAAGGAAAAGGCATGTTTCTAATACCCTGTGATCCCAAACAGGCAACTGTTAACATTACTGTTAGTGCTGTCATCTACATGTCTCCATGCTGTGTTGCACATTTATTATCATCGTACCTGTCAGCAATGAAAGAAGTCATCTTAATGGATAAGCGTAACTCTGATTGTCTCCTCTCTTGCATTTTTAGAGTAAAGACATAAGCCTGGATTTTACTGTTTCATTTGCTTTGTTGATGGTGTCGTCGAACTAGGATTACCAAAGAATCCTTTTGTATGTATGTCCTGAAAACAGTAAATATGCAAAAAGAGTACTTTTTGCTGGCAGACATTTAATCATATCTATGAAGGTGCTAAGTAAGCTTAATGTACAATACAAAAGGGCACAAATAAACAAAAAGGACAAGGGCTGACAGGTCAGCAGTGTTATTCAGTAGGATACTCACAGTAAATATGTACTGCCATACAAGCATACTGGTGTCTTGTGGGTTGCGTTTTATGTAGAATATCCTTTGGTGTGGTGTTACTAGGTTTGCCAGTAATTATTTGTATGTATGTTTTAAAACCAGTGAGCATAATGGAAAATGTATTTTTGCCAGTAAATACTTAATCATAGCTATGAGAAGTTGAGTAAGCTTAACATAAAACACCAGAGGGCTGAAATAGCAAGATTGGGGGATGAAAGCTTAGAAAATGAATATCTGGGCAATCAGAGTAACTGTATACTACTGTACAAACATGCACAAGGTGCTGGATTCTTGTGGAAAGAGTTTTATGAATACCCATTGATGTGACCCAGAATAATGGTGGTCTGAAAAACAGAGTGGTGCATTTAAGTATTTCGGGTTACCCATCATAAATTTCAGGGTATGTAGTTTAGTTTGAATGCTGTGAGAGGTATGTTTATTTTTAAGAAGGCGAAGTTGGGAAGAAAAATCCTTTACCCATTGCAGAATGATTTAAGAGTGTTTTTTTAAAACACCTTTATTGAATTATATCACTTGTGACATAGGCACATTTACATTTATATAAAAGTAATCAAATTGTATTAACAAGTTGAAATTAACAAACATTATGCTTAGGTTCATAGGTAAGTACTAGGCTATCTGCCCAAGGGAATTTATAAGCCTAGCCAGAATGTGTCGGCTTTCGCCACCCCCTTAGATTAGTTCCCTGTGCCCCTGTCCAGCAGAGCCATTAGTTCCCTGTGCCACTGTCCAGTGGAGCCACTACAGTGATCCTCGGGGTAAATTTCCTGTTTCCCATCCAGCCGTCAAGGTTTCCCTTGAAGAGTGTTAGTGAGGGGCTCTGCCTGATATATATTGGAATCCTGTTCCAACGCATGGGGAGTCTCTGGGACAGGAATCTATCCCTCCAGCATGTCCTCTTTATCATTGTGGTGAGGTTTATATCTCTAGAGCGTGTGGCTCTCCGGGATTTGTTTTTTTTTAGGTGGAGCATGTCCATCAATTCTGGGTTGGAATGGCCTTGTATGTCAGGCAGAGATCACCTTTGAGTAAACGGTATGCAACCAAGTACAGCTGGAGTTTCTTGAGTCGGGCTTCATAGGGCATCTGTTTGAGGCCAGTAATCCTCTTGGTGAGGTACATTTGTGGTCTTTCCAGCTGTTGCAGGTGTCTTGTAAGGTACATCCCAAATGGGGTGTTGTATTCTATAATGGGTCTAATGAGTGATGAGTAGAGTGCACAATAACCTCTTTTGTTCTAGATGTGAACCTTTTTGTGATTAGGTGGGCCACATAGAAGGATTTTCTAACCACCTTGGCAATATGATTATCAAAGGAAAGATTGCTATCTACTTGGGTCCCCAGATCCCTTATTACCTTTTCTGTATTTAGGGGACTACCATCTATGTGGTAGTTAGTGGGTACTTTGTTTTTTCCAAAGGGGATGACTATGCACTTTTTGGCATTTAGTTTGAGGCCATGATTTTGATACCAGGTATCCGTCTCAGTGAGACCCTTCTGGAGGGTGTCTGTATCAGCTGGGGAATCAATTATGGCCCCTAGTTTGCAGTCGTCTGTGAACTTGGTCAGCCATAGTCCTCCTGTGCTTGCCTGTACCTCTGAGAAGTATATACTGAACAGGAGGGGTCCTAGGACTGAGCCCTGGGGGACGCCACTTGTAACCGGTTTAGAGTTGGACATAGAGCCTGCAACTCTCACCATGTGGGTTCTATCCATGAGCCAGTTGGCAACTCATCTCGTGACGTTGGGGTTTATGTTCAAACTGGTGAGCTTGTATATAATACTAGAATGGGGAATGGTGTCGAAAGCCTTTGCAAGGTCTAGGTAGGCTGTGTGGACTTCCTTTCGCTCATCTAATTCCTTGGTAACTGTCTCAAAGAAGTCCACCAGGTTTAAGAGGCATGATCTGCCCTTAACAAAGCCAAACTGGGTAGGGTTCAAGGTTTGGAGGTTCCCAATGTCTCTATTAATGGGTTCCATGATGATGCGCTCCATAGCCTTGCAGACCAGGCTAGTCAGGCTTATAGGGCAATAGTTCCCGGGGTCCGTTGTGGCTCCACCTTTGTGGAGTGGGATAACTGTTGCTGTGTGCCATTCTGTGGGTACATAGCCTATAGAGAGGCTGAGTTTGAACAGTGTGTTTAGGTGAGGGGTTAGTTCATTTTGGAGCTCTTGTAAGACACAGCCTGGGAAACTGTCCGGTCCCATTGAAGCTTTGTTTTTGGCTTTGGATAGGGCTGTTTTAACCTGTGTGTCGGTGATTGACGGGGCCCTACATTCTTCTGGTATGGTTATCGGCCCTTTAGGGGGTGAGAGGCTTCACATATATTGCTATATATCATATAACCTAAGCAACATTACATCATCATCATCATCATCTTTCGGCTTTTCCTGTTAGGGGTCGCCACAGCGGATCATCTCTTTCCATTTCTTCCTATCCTCTGCATCTTGCTCTGTCACACCAACCGCCTGCATGTCCTCTCTCACCATGTCCATAAACCTTATCTTAGGCCTTCCTCTTTTCCTCTTACCTGGCAGCTCCAACCTTAGCATCTTTTTCCCAATATACCCATCATCCCTCCTCAGTACATGTCCAAACCAACGCAATCTCGTCTCTCTTGCTTTGTCTCCAAACTGTCCAACATGAGCTGACCCTCTAATATACTGATTCCTAATTCTATCCATCCTAGTCACACCGAGTGCAAATCTTAACATCTTTAACTCTGCCACATCCAGCTGTGGCTCCTGCCTTTTTGTCAATGCCACTGTCTCCAACCCATATAACATAGCTGGTCTCACTACCCTCTTGTAGACCTTCCCTTTCACGCTTACTGGTACCCGTCTGTCACAAATCACTCCTGACACTCTTCTCCACCCATTCCACCCTGCCTGTACTCTCTTCTTCACCTCTCTTCCACATTCACCATTACTCTGAACTGTTGATTCCAAGTACTTAAACTCGTCCACCTTTACCAACTCTACTCCCTGCATCCTCACCATTCCTCTACCCTCCCTCTCATTTACACACATATATTCTGTCTTAGCCCTGCTGACCTTCATTCCTCTGCTCTCTAGAGCTTATCTCCACTTCTCCAGAGTCTCCTCAAACTGATTCCTACTCTCACTACAGATCACAATGTCATCTGCAAGCATCATAGTCCACGGGGCCTCCTGTCTGATCTCATCTGTCAACCTGTCCATCACCACTGCAAATAAGAAAGGACTCAGAGCTGATCCTTGATGTAATCCCACCTCCAACTTAAACGGATCTGTTACTCCCACTGCAGTCCTCACCACTGTCACACTACCCTCGTACATATCCTGTACCACTCTTACATACTTCTCTGCCACTCCCGACTTCCTCATACAATACCACAACTCTTCTCTAGGCACCCTGTCATATGCTTTCTCCAAGTCTACAAAGACACAATGCAACTCCTTCTGACCTTCTCTGTATTTCTCCAATAACACTCTCAGAGCAAACATTGCATCTGTAGTGCTCTTTTCTGGCATGAAACCATACTGCTGATCAGTAACCATCACCTCCCTTCTTAACCTAGCTTCTACTACTCTTTCCCATAACTTCAAGCTGTGACTGATCAATTTTATCCCTCTTTAGTTACTGCAGCTCTGCACATCACCCTTATTCTTAAAGATAGGTATCAAAACACTTTTTCTCCACTCCTCAGGCATCTTCTGACTTTCCAAAATTTCATTAAACAATCTAGTTAAAAATTCCACTGCCATTTCTCCTAAGCACCTCCATGCTTCCATTGGTATGTCATCTGGGCCAACACCCTTTCCATTCTTCATCCTCTTCATAGCTGTCCTTACTTCCTCCTTGCTAATCTGTTTCACTTCCTGATTCACTATCCCCACATCATCCAACCTTCTCTCTCTCTCATTCTCTTCATTCATCAGCCTCTCAAAATACTCTTTCCATCTACTCAACACACTCTCCTCTCTTGTGAGTACCATTCCCTCACTATCCTTTATCACCTTTACTTGCTGCACATCTTTCCCAGCTCTGTCCCTCTGTCTAGCCAATTGGTACAGGTCCTTTTCTCCCTCTTTAGTGTCCAATCTCTCATACAACTCTCCATACGCCTTATCCTTAGCTTTCGCCACTTCTCTCTTTGCCATGCACCTCATCTCCTTATACTCATGTCTACTTTCTTCATCTCTTTGACAATCCCACTTCTTCTTCGCCAGCCTCTTCCTCTGTATACTCTCCTGTACTTCCTCATTCCACCACCAGGTCTCCTTGTCCTCCTTCCTCTGTCCAGATATCACACCAAGCACCTTTCTAGCAGTCTCCCTTACTAGTTCTGCTGTAGTTACCCAGCTATTCGGTAACTCTCCACTGCCTCCCAGTGCCTGTCTTAACTCTTCCCTAAACTCCACTTCACAATCACCCTTTTTTAACTTCCACCATTTAATCCTTGGCACTACTTTCACACTCCTCCTCCTCTTCTTGATCACCGTCATCCTACAGACCACCATTCTATGCTGCTTAACTACACTTTCTCCTGCCACCACTTTACTGTCTCCAATCTCCTTCAGACTGGCCCTCCTACATAGGATATAATCCACCTGTGGGCATCTTCCTCCACTCTTGCACGTCATCCTATGCTCCTCCCTCTTCTTAAAATACATATTCACCACAGCCATGTCCATCCTTTTCGCAAAATCCACAATCATCTGACCTTCTGCATTCCTCTCCTTAACACCATACCTACCCATCACTTCCTCATCCCCTCTGTTCACTTCACCTACATGCCCATTAAAGTCCGCTCCAATCACTAGTCTCTCACCCTTGGGTACACTCACCACAACTTCATCCAACTCACTCCAAAATTTATCTTTCTCATCCACCGCACACCCAACTTGTGGAGCATATGCACTAACAACATTCATCATTACACCATCATAATCTAAGCAACATTACATAAATTATTCAATTCCTGCCCCTTTTTTTTAAACAAGAAACATCCTTATTAAACCATCACTTACGACATGACCAATCATACAGTTATATAAATGAAAACAAACCACACCAACACAATCCTAGTTGCAAGCAATTTACATCAGAAACCATACTGACACACTCCCAACTGCAAACATTATACATCACTTATAATCTGCCCAATCATTTTCAGTCAAACATTACATAGCTCATTTAAGTCCTGCCTTCTTTTAAACCTCATTCCTCCTCTGTATGTATTGTTCCCATAATTCCCATTTTTTTCCTATGTAGTTTGTTCCTACCTTTTTCCAAAGATCTCAGTTCTACTTTGTTTTATCTCTGTTACTATATTCACTACTTCTAATATAGTTGGTTTAGAGTTTGATTTCCATTTTGTAGTAACTGCTTTTTTGGCAGCCACAATAATTAGAGACAGCAAGGCCTTACCATATCTGAGCAATTGTGATTCTGTATCATAGCTCAGAAAAGTCATCTCCCTCATCACACCAATCTGCCTACCTAGCATCTCTGACAGTACATCCTGCAGGGAATCCTTAAAGTCTGCCATCTCACTGCACTCCCAGAAAATATGTTCCCAATTATCTCTTTCTTCCCTGTCACACCTCCAACATTTGCTGTCTACCTGAGGAAACATTTTCTGGAGTCTACTTGGGGTATAAAAATATTTATGTAAACATTTCCAAGCAAAAATCCTAAATCTTCTTGATTTTGTTGCATATTTGGGAGACAAACATATATCCTCTCATTGTTTCTTTGTGAATTGCTTATCCAGTCTCTCTTCCCAAGCCTTTCTAAGCTTCTCTGATTGATTCTTATAGTTATCATGCAATATTTTATATGGTCTACTAATTATTCCTTTTTTAATGGCAGCTTCTGCTCTACATTCTGCTAATAATTCTACCAGTGCTGGTCTTTCATCTAGGAACCCCCTATTTCTTTCTCTTTAAATGCTTTATAAGTGTAGGGGATGCACACTACAACAGAGTGATAATAAGTAGCCACAAGTTACCATAAAAACGTTTTTGTAAAAAAATAAAGCACATTTAGCCAAACTGCAAGACAGTTAAAAAGACAAAAAAGAATCACATTTAACCAATTAACAGCTGCTTTACCAATATCTCTACAGAACTTGATATTAATTAATGTAAGCATACTAAAAGGCAAATATGAAATCATATAAACCACTGCAGATTTTGCTACTAAATATATTTCTGTTTTAAATCAGGCTGAGTTGCTAGCATAAACTTTATAAAGTAATTCAGAGAGATGCATAAGCAGTGCAAATGCTTCTTTTTTTGCCCCTATTGCCTCCCAGTCATCAGTTCATTCATACTAAGTGGCCCATAGATTCCCTCTGTACCATAATGAGGGTCAGCTTGGGGGACCCATCATGTATGGAGCCATCAGAGTGGCTTTTGCCCCCCCCCCCCCACTTAGGCCTCATGTCCCATTTCCATGCTTTGTTCCCACAAGGAAAGGGACAAAGATACTGGAACATCGAGATGATGTATAATACCTTTTATTGGACCAACATATGCTTTACAAATACTCAAGATTTCATACTAACAGTCATGCAGAATATTAAATTGATAAAGTATCAGAAAGTGTACTAAGAACTAAGCCAACATGCGAATGGGGCAGAGAGAATAATCAAGGGGAAATTTACTGGAGGAAGAATGAACCAAGATATTGGGAACAAATAATTAGAGAGGGAAAGGTAATACAATGGGAAGAGGATGAGAAGACATTTGGAACTGCAGGCTAGTGATTGTCTTCCCTATCAGGGAGTGATATCAGAGCATAGGTTCATAGGTTCATAGGTTCATACTAGGCTATCTGCCCTAGGGCATTTATAAGCCTAGCCCGAGTGTGTGTGGCTTTCGCCACCCCTTGGAATGAGAATACTATGCCCATTTAGGGTTTAGTTTACTGTGCCTCTGTCTGGTAGTGACACAGAAATGACCCCTGGGGTAAACCTACGATCTCCCATCCACTTGTCAAGATTTCTCTTGAAGAGAGTCAGTGAGGGCCTCTGCCTAACATGGGCTGGGATTCTGTTCCAGGGTGTAGGGAGCCTCTGGGTTACGAATCTGTCCCTCCAGCACGTCCTATTTATTTCTGTGTTGAGGTTCAAATCTCTCGCTCTCGTGGCTCTGGTGGATTTGGATTTTCTGAGGTGGAGCATGTCCATTAATTCTGGATTGGACATGGCCTTGTACGTCAGACATAGATCGCCTCTGAGTAGGCGGTATGCGACTGAATAGAGCTGGAGTTTCTTCAGCCGGGCAGCATATGACATATGTTTGAGACCCTTGATCCTCTTGGTGAGGTACTTTTGGGGTCTTTCTAACTGCTGCAGGTGTCGGGTAAGGTACATCCCAAATGGGGCATTGTACTCAATTATGGGCCTGATAAGGGAAGAGTATAGGGGCACAATGACCTCTCTTGATCTAGATGTGAATCCTTTCATGATAAGGTGGGTAATATAGAAGGTCTTCCTAACCACTTTGGCAACGTGAGTGTCAAATGAGAGGTTACTGTCAACTTGGGTCCCTAGGTCCCTGATTACTTCTTCCATACTTAATGGATTACCACCTATGTGGTAATTTGTGGGTACTTTGTTTTTCCCAAAGGATATGACTATACATTTTTTGGCGTTCAGTTTAAGGCCATGGCTCTGGCACCAGTTATCCGTTTCTATGAGGCCTTTCTGAAGGATGCTTGTGTCCGCTGGAGTATCAGTTATGGTGCCCAGTTTGCAGTCATCTGCGAACTTTGTTAGCCACAATCCTCCTATGTCTGCTTGCACCTCAGAAAAATAAATGCCGAACAAGAGGGGTCCCAGGACCAAGCCCTGTGGGACACCGCTTGTGACTGGCTTAGAGTCTGACATGGCTCCAGCAATTCTGACCGTGTGGGTTCTGTCCTTGACAAACCAAGAAAGGGTATATCGAACTTCACCAAAAACAGGAACACGAATCCCAACTCTCCGCACACAGTTCTAGTTTATTTTATTTTAAGTGCGTTAAAATATCATACACTTTTCGTCAAAGTCAAATGCCTTAACTTCTTCAGAAACTTCAAACAGCATTAATTGGCCACCTTTATAGTGTGGCCATAATTAACATTCATTATCCAATTGGTGTCTTAAAAGCGTATGCCAAGAAAATTGTTATTAATTAAAACATAGAACCTAAAAACATCTTTCCCTATAAATAACACAATCTTTCAATACAATTTATACATCATATAAGACTTTTAAATATCATATACCTAATGAATATTTTAATAAATATATATATATATATATATATATATATATATATATATATAAATGTTTGTATATAAAAAAATGTCTATATAAAAAATGTCTATATAAAAAATATATATATAATATAAACATAAAACTAAATATGAACTTGTCTATATGTACTCGTGTGTACTTGTGGCTACTATTTGATCCCATATCCTGTAAGTTGCAGTTTATACAGTTGAACTGTTATATGTTTAAATCCACCTCAAATAACAAGACAATTATTTATTTATTTATTTATTTATTTACCTAATTATTTATTTATTTATTTGTTTGTTTGTTACCCTACTGGTCACTCATGATGTTAAATATATTTAAATAGATATTATTTTTATTATATTTATATTCAACGCGCACCCTACTAGCACTCACTGGTGTTACCTTTCTAAATTTTTTAACTTTAAAATACACATGATGGAGCTCATTTCATTAATGCCTGGAACTTGACAGGCATTCGTTCTAAGTTGCCATAGGAGTTCTTTCCTCTCCAATTTCAAAGACTCATGTCCTCTCCTTTTATCGTTTACTAACTGGTCAATAACTCTAAATTTAAATTCATGTCCAGTAAACTCACTTGTATGCCTAGCCAGTGCATTTTCCATCTTATTCCTGTTAATGCTATAGATATGCTCATATATTCTTTCACTAAGCTTTCTATCGGTTTTGCCGATATAGAAAGCTGGACAGCATATACATTTTGCTAGGTATACTACTTGTTTGCTACTACAATTAAATCTCCCATTGGACCTATATCTCATACTACCTATTTTAAAATTACAACCTTCATCAATGTATTTACAAAACTTGCACATATTACATTTGTACATACCTTCTTTATTAGTAAGTGGTCGGCTATTGGTTTCCAAAATTTCCTTTAAGTTGTTTCCACGCCTATATACAATTTTTGGTCTTTCTGGGAATAGGTCTCTAAAATATTTGTCACTAATTAAGAACTCCCAATTTTTCATAATAATATTTGCTATAGTATGGGAGTCTATATTAAAGGTACATATAAAACCACTGGTGTTAGTCAATTCTTTATTGCTGTTATTTAACTCTGGGCTTCTACATTTTTCCTTATTCAAAATTGGGACATAGTCACCTATTAGTCTTTTGTACTGGACTTCCCTAATAATCTCCTGGATGAAATACAAGGGGTACCCCCTTTGTCTGAAAAAATTAGACATTAAAGTGCACTCTTCTTTAAACTCTTCATCCCTTGTCGTCATCCTGGCTGCCCTAACTAGCTGCCCCTTAACTACTGATCTCTTCTGGTATGTAGGATGGCAGCTAGTGTAATGTAAATACATATTGGAATGAGTCTCTTTCCGATAAATTTTAGAGACAAAAGTTTTGTCATCATAATCCTTCCTTAAGTCAATGTCTAGGTATGCTATTTTGTCTTTACTATAACTAGACGTGAAACTCAGGAAGTCAGTACTATCATTAAACATTTCTAATAGACCCTGTAATTCAACTTCTGTTCCTTGAAATAAAATAAATATATCGTCTAAAAAACGCGTATAAAACAATATATTTTCTTTAAAATCTAGATTGTTGAGCACAAACGACCTTTCCCAGTACGCCATTACTAGATTTGCCAGACCTGCTCCACATGGAGAGCCCATTGCCACTCCGATTTTTTGGTGGAAAATATCATTATTAAACATTACATAATTATAAGAAACAACTGTGTCTATCAGTTCTTCAACTAGTTTAATTTCACTAGTAGACGCATCCAAAATTCTTAACATGTATGAAACCCATTCAATTCCAACCCCATGTGGAATGGATGAATAAAGGTCCTTTACATCCACTGTAACAAAATAGCCATCAGCACTAAACTCCAGTTGGTTTATAGCTTGTAAGAAAGACCAAGAATCTTTCGAAATTTGGTTTTCACATTTAATATATTTTTGTAAAATTGTATCTAATACCTTAACACAGGTGTATGTAATGCTATCTATCCCATCCACCAGGGTCTCATAGGTGGGTTATTTGCATTTTTGTGCACCTTAGGGATCCCAAAAAGAACTGGGGTCCTTGGTGCTGGTTGCTGTAGGTATATATACAAACTTTTGTCTATTCTCACTTCAATGTACAACTCTTCTATAAAAGCCTTAACCTTCCTATAGGCCCCATTCATTTCATTCCTAGAGGCCTTTACATATGTATCACTGTCCAGAATCTTAAACATCCTTGCATTATAGTCGTCAATAGTCATTATAGCAAGGCCCCCACCTTTATCCGGTTTCATAATACGAATTGGAGCTTGTCTTAAGAAACTCAAAGTATCCCTCTCTTCCTTACTTATATTATGCTTATGGCTATTAATGTGACCAGGTATTGTTTTAACTTTTTTCAAATTCCTTAAATCAACCTCATTGACTTTTTTCACATATAGACAAGTTCATATTTAGTTTTATGTTTATATTATATATATATTTTTTATATAGACATTTTTTTATATACAAACATTTATATATATATATATATATATATATATATATATATATATATATATATATATATATATATTTATTTATTAAAATATTCATTAGGTATATGATATTTAAAAGTCTTATATGATGTATAAACTGTATTGAAAGATTGTGTTATTTATTGGGAAAGATGTTTTTAGGTTCTATGTTTTAATTAATAACAATTTTCTTGGCATACGCTTTTAAGACACCAATTGGATAATGAATGTTAATTATGGCCACACTATAAAGGTGGCCAGTTAATGCTGTTTGAAGTTTCTGAAGAAGTTAAGGCATTTGACTTTGACGAAAAGTGTATGATATTTTAACGCACTTAAAATAAAATAAACTAGAACTGTGTGTGGAGAGTTGGGATTCGTGGTTCTGTCCTTGAGCCAGTTTGCAACCCATCTTATGACATATAGGTTTACATTTAAGCTGGTGAGCTTGTCTATGATGCCCGAGTGGGGTATTGTGTCGAAGGCTTTTGCAAGATCAAGGTAGGCTGTGTGAACTGCCTTACCCTCATCAATGGCCTTAGTGACTGTTTCAAAAAAGTCGACCAGGTTCAAAAGGCAGGATCTGCCCTTGACAAAGCCGAATTGGGTAGGATCCAGTGTCTGTAGGTCTCCAATGTCTTTGTTTATGAGTTCCATACTGATCCTCTCCATAGCTTTGCAGACTAGGCTCGTCAAGCTTATGGGGCGGTAATTTCCAGGGTCCATAGAAGCACCTCCTTTGTGAAGTGGGACCACTGTTGCTGTACACCATTCTTTGGGTACGTATCCTGTAGTGAGGCTAAGATTAAACAGCAGCCTTATGTGCGGGTTTAGTTCCTCTTGGAGTTCATATAGCATGCAACCCGGGACACCGTCTGGTCCCATTGATGCTGTGTTTTTAGCTTTGGAGAGGGCGGCTCTCACCTGGGCATCTGAGATGTCAGGGAGGCTACACTCTGCTGGGATAGATATTTCTTTTTTTGGGGGGGAGGGGGGAGAGAAATTTGTACTGAACCTGTCTGCCAGTATGTTGGCAATGTCTGTGGGTTCAGTGTATTTTTTGTCATTTTGGACTAACTCTGAGCATATCTGGGTGTTTCCACCCAGGTTTCTAACATAACTAAAGAAGGCCTTGTGATTGTCTTTAGTGTCTTTTGCGATTTTTCTCTCGAAGTTGGCCTTGGATGATTTTATGAGTGATCGTAGTTTTTTGCTAGTACTGATCAGAGATGCCTTCCCTTTTCTGGATTTTGCTCTGTCATGTAGTAGCTTCCTCCTCCTGTTGTAAAGCTTGTTTATGGCTGGGGTCCACCAGACAGGACACCTGCCTTTGGGGGAATGGGTCTTGGTTTTATTTGGGATTGCATGATCCATGCATTCTTGAAGGTGTCCGTAGAAAGTGTTTATAAAGGATTCAGCGGTGTGGGCTGTGGTTTTCACTGGCCCAGGGGCCTTGAAGGATACCACTTCAGTCTTGAGAAGTGTGAAGTCAGCTTTTGAGAAATTCTTCACTGTGGTCTTTTGTGCTGGGGGTGGGGGCGGGATGTGGATTTCCAGTGAGATTAATTTATGGTCTGATCTCACCAATGAGGGGTATACTTCTGGTGTGGAGCATTGTGTCCCCATGTTTGTGATGATCAGGTCTAGTATATTATCTCCTCTTGTGGGAGTGGTGACTAGTTGTTCCATTGCATTTGAGTTTATGAATTCTAGGAACCTTTGGGCTAGGGTGTTGGGGCTTGAGTAATGCTCCCAGTTTATGTTTGGGTAGTTGAAGTCTCCCAATATGATGGTATTTGGAGAGACATTCATACTCTCCAGTGTCTTCAGGAAGGCTGAGTGGGGTTCCTGAGTTTGAGAGGGTGGTCTGTAGCATGCTACAAACTGTAGGGCAGTTTTGCCTATGGTTAGTTGCACCTGGATGGTCTCCGATGCTTAGTGCATTGCCACTAACCTGGAGGTGTGGGTATCTTTGATGAATATGGATACTCCCCCTCCTTTTGTGGTTTGGTCCAAGTTTTGAGGCCGAAAAGCATGATATGAGGTATAACCTGGTAGTGCTGGGGTGCTCTCAGGAGCCTTGAACCAGGATTCAGTCACTGCACAGACATCGATGTTCTCCATACTGAGGAGGGCTTCAAGAGCGTGCATGTTGAGGTTTAGACTTCTGGCATTGAGCAGCATTACCCTTAGTTTTTTTCCACTTGTGTTTTCTAGGGAGGTGGGTTTGTCTTTTGAGCCTTGCCTAAAAAGGCACTATGGGGGTGGCAAGAGCCTTGGCCAATATCCGGAAGCCCAGGGGTGACAGGTGCAAGCCGTCCCTTGCAAAGCAGCATGGCTTGTCAAGCATGTCATCCCAAGCAGACAGACATTGGATCCCCTTAGAATGACACCAGTAATTGAGCCAATTGTTAAAGCATAGATAGAGAGAAAGTGATAGGGCAATCCTAAATAAAAGACCTGCACTGGTTGAATTTTTAATTGAATCTAGAATAGAAGCTACTGTTAAAAAAGGGATAATTAGTAGGGCGTATAAAATATTACACAATAACTGTAGGACTCGATCTGAGGAGGTCAGAAAAGAATGGGAATAGAGATTAGATAAGCAATTCCCAAAGAAATAATGAGAGGACACATGTATGGCTCCCAAATATGGAACAAAATCTAGATTTAAGATTTTTGCCTAGAAGTGCTTGCATAGATAATTTTATACCCCAAGCAGACTCCAAAGATTGTTTTCCTCGGGTAGATGGAAAGTGTTGGAGGTGTAATGGGGAAGAAAGAGGTACCTGGGAGCATATGTTCTCTGAGTATAGTGACTTGGCTGACCTTAAAAATTCCCTACAGAGTATTCTGTCAGGAGTACTGGGTGAGCACATGAGTGTAACTAAGGAAATATATTTTTTTAGCTGGATCTGAATTGCCTAGGTATAGTAAGGCCTTGTTAAGTTTAATTCTGGTGGCAGCCAAAAAAAGTAACTACTAGAAAATAGAAATCAAAGTCTAAACCAATTATATTTGAAGAAGTAGCAATATTGTAACAGAGATAAAATAACAGGAAGTGGGATCTTTAGAAAAGAGTAGGAGTAAATTACAGAGAAAAAAGGAAAACTTTGAAAACAATACATGCAGAAAAATGTTTTGGAGGAGGAATGAGGTTTAAGAGGAAGCAGGAATTGAATCATTTATGTAATATTGCTTTAACAATGTATGTGATGTATAATGTTTGTAAATGCAAATTTGTTAATATGGTTTGATTACTTTTATATAATAAGTTTGCCTATGTCAAACGTTATAATTTAATAAAGGTGTTAAAACAACATTTCAGACAAACAAGAGTCCTTCATTAGGGAGTTATTAAGTTGCTGATGTTAATGTTAATATTCACTTATATCAAAAGTTGCCTGGGTCACTGTCAGGGGCCCATCCCTTTGTGGCATGGGACCAGACAGGAACAGTTTAAAAGCACAGAGATCAGTGATATACTGGTAACTGCAATCCAGAGATGGTTTGCTACTAGAAAATCTAATGAGAGCCAGGGACTTAAATTACTGCCTAGAGCTTGATACACAGTAGACCAACAAAGGTAACAAAAGATAAATGCAGAGTAGTTTTTCTTGATGCATATGTCTATTAAGCATGTATTTTTACCTGCATGTGTCAGATGTAACCATGGACGCATAGTCTTTCTTTTTCATTTCACTGGTCTAAAGAACACCTTAGAATGGTAGCAAAGAACTATACTGAAAGATTCATCAAGGAACTTAAAGAACAGCTTTGATCTCTCTAGGTATGAAAATGCAGACACTGTGTGTTGGAATACCTGTGATCAAAAGAAAACTTTCTTTGAACCCTTTTTTATAGATTATGTGCTGTCTCTGTTTTTGAGCTGTTACTCAAACCTCCCTGGCATTATCGGGAATTTTGTAATGTGCAGCTCAGGCTAATGCTCCATGACCCAGATGCTTGAAGGAATGATGTGTGCAGTGCTGGTTGAATCTATTAACATTTTGTCCTGGTAACACAGTACATCCCTTCACTATGTAACCCAGCCTGATGTACTACTTGTGACGTGCAGCATAGTCAAAAGTCACAGAGTTGCACAAGTTGTATATTATCCCTCCTGTCTTTCATTCTGTCATATTGCAAGGGCACAGAATAAATACACACCTTCTCTCACATAACCCCTTCTCTTTCATGTTCTAGGCACTTGTTTATACTACATACACCCTTCCCATCTCTCCCCATTGCTGTCACATTCCTTGCTTTCTGTTTGTATATTATATACTACTCTCGCCTCTCTCTCCATTTTTTTTGTCATGTCTTTAGCAGTCCATGTGTTATTTCCACCTCCCCCTTTGCTGTCATGCTCCAACACTGTTTTTATACTCTAGTAAGGTAAGTATAGTATTAGAATGTTTATGCTATAATATAGAATTTACATAAAAAGAATAGAATGTTCAGACAACTGAAGGATAGCTATAAAGTCAAAAGAATTATACGTAAGCAATAATGTCCGACCAAATGTATGTTGATGTGTAATTAACAGCCGCTCAAGGGTGTTATGAGAGCCTCTACACTCCAGGAAGAGTGTTAATTACACATTGTGCAATGACCCCCCATTAATATTCCAAAATGTGCACGCTGATTGGTCAGCATGCACGTTGTAAATCAGACTTATACAAATGGAAAAAGGTTCTGTCGCTCAGACTTTTTCCATTAGTGCAAGTCTTTTTTTTTTCTTACAGCAACAGAGAAAGCAAGATCTCTGTTGCTTTTTAGAAAGTGTATCGCTATGTTAAAGGAATTTAACATAGCGAGACAGCTTTAAAAAAGCAACGCAGAAAGGAAGATCTCTGTTGCTTTTTTAAAAGCTGTCTCACTATAAAGGAGTTTAACATAGCGAGACACTTTCTAAAAAGCAACAGAGATCTTGCTTTCTCCATTGCTTCCACCCACAGCTCTGCTGTACTGCGTAAGCATGCGCATACATCAGAACTGCTGCAGAATACCGGACAGCTGCGGAAGGGCAGCAAGGTGGCATTATACAATACCATTATTTAAGAAAACTAAGTATTTTTTTTCTTAAATAATGTCATTGTATAATAGCAATAACCCACTTCTGGGTGTGGGTAATGCTGGATTTACCCACAGTTGTCTTTGTTTGGCCACTTGGGCTTCGCCCTCGTGACCAAACCACGCCAACCGTGGGTAAATCCAGCATTACCCACACCCAGGTGTGGGTTATTGCTTAATTAACACACACTCTGGAAGGCATTATTGCTCTTAGAGAATGGGCTGTCTGTAAAATTGCTGTGTTTTACTTATTTTATTTTTATTATATTTTTTTTAATATATTTTTGATGTAAAATAGTTCCCCCGCCTAATGTTTCAGACTTGTTGCAGTATATGTTAATGGTGTTGGAGGAAGCATTTTACATCCAAAATATAACACTTTAAACATAACCAGGTATTTACTTTATTTTCTGATCCCTTACTCCTAAATCGTTTGGTTCATTGGCGGTTATTGTAGATTGAAGTTACTAAATAATGACATACATTTGAGTTTTTAGACTTTTACTTCTTTCAGAAAATTCATGCTAGAATGTCCAGAGGTATGCAAAGCTCTTTACTGCTGCTCTTCTGCCAGTAGTCATCTCACTGACTCGCTCGCTCTCACACACACACTTCTGCTTTAGAAAATGCATGCTAACGGAAACCCTGTTATTCTAGCAACTTTCTCAGTTTATCAGAGCAATATTTAAAATCTGTCCCTATTTTTGGTCCTTTGTTCCCCCATTATTTGTGTCTCTGTCCAGATTTCTTGTGCTAAGAGGTTGAGAGGTATGGTCCAGAGGTACAGAAATCTCTTAACTGATGCTGCTGCCAGGGGAAAGCTTGATTGCTGTCCTTCTCTCTCACACACACACACACACACACACACACACACACACACACACACACACACACACACACACACACACACACACACAAACACACCTTTTTCTTTTAATTTTTTTCTTTTTTATTTGACAGTCACTAAACAGCTGAGGCGCTGCTTAGCGAGTGTAAACTAATGGCGGCAGTTATTTTTTTACTGTCCAAGCTCCACGTGATGCAGCAGGACATTTTTCATCAGGCATTACTTGTACCTTAATACCCTGCTGGAGAACGTTCGTTCTCCAATCAGGGTGCTGATGTACAGTTCGCCCTTTCTCTAAACCAAATGAATATATCATATATATCAGTAAGAAAATATACTATGAGCATTACTTAAGATTTATAAGTGCACTAGAATATACCCCGGTGCTTTTGTTCTTTCTCTCTGCTGCACAGTTTCAGCCTGTGGGAATGCTTTTCCAAATATGGCCTCTACAAATGAACATGATACTGTATATAAGGTTGTGCTGGGGATCATATATCATATATAGTTAGATCATTTGTCTTGGAATAACAACTGGCTGATTCTAACTGACTTAATCTGCATTTTGACAAGTCAGGAACAGTGGGGAAATAAAACATTCAGACACTTGGGTATGGGGGCAAAGTCTCCTTTCCAGCACTACAGTATAGGCCTTCATAGAGAAGCTGAGGAATGAGATCCCTTTCTGCTAGAACATACCCTCCTTTCTCCATTTTTGAAAATAAGGACCAGTATCCTTGTTTGCAAATCCAGAGGTAAAATCCCCAGCCTTTATTTAACACTGAAAAGATAGGTTAGAATTTATTTATTATTGCCTATCTCCTCCACTAATGATGATATGAGCACTTGTATCACCACAAGGACGTCCTATGACTCTCTATCCACGTATGCTCTTCCACACGCATTGGCAATGACTGTAATAACTGGCTTTGGTAGTCACTACTACATCTTCCTGTAATACAGGTTCATAGGTAAGTACAAGGCTAACTGCCCTTGCTGGCTGTTTTAAGCCTAGCCAGTTTAGCTTTTTGTGCTTGAAATAACCTATCCCAGTTGGTTATAGATTGGCCTTACCCATCCCATGGTCAATAATTATATATTAACCCCTTATGAGAATAACTGGGATAATACCATAGATAATTTGACGGGACCCATGCATGGGATAAAGCATTTATGAGCTGCCTCTGCTCATCTGCAGTACAGGGGGCAGTTCTGGGTTAAATTTTCTGTTTCCCATCCATACAGCTCCCAACATCATGACAGACCTCCATTCTGCAGGCAGGAGGGAACCACCATCCCTCCTCTCCAGGAAACTCATGTCCATCTTCCCTCCCTGCACCATCAAATACATAAGTCACTAATCGAAGTCTGCTCACCTGGATCATAATCCCTCTGTGCCTGAGGCACTGATAGTAACAACCACATTTAGCCTACTGATTCTTTATCTACATCAAGCTACTGATATCTTCAACAGAGTCCACTCAGACTCCATGTTGCTGAGGATTTTTTTTCACTATATCAGAGAAGCACTTCTGGAAATGGGACTTGAACTCCTCTTACACAAAATTATCTTCTAGGCATACCCACGACACCATCGCTATCTGGATTTCCTTCATCTGTCCAACTGACACTGTTGTCATCTGACTCAACTTACCACCAAGTGGTGATCACGAAATAGCTCAGCATCTTTGACAACCCAACTATCTATAACATATGGCCTCAGATCTGATGAGACATCTACAGAGTTAGTCACTGACCACTGGGCCTTGCTGCTCTGGTACCAAGTATTCCTACAAGCAGTCTTGTGTTCAGACTTGGTGTTTGTTATGCATAGTCCATATGTAGAACAAAAGTCCAATAACAAGTCAGTGCTTGGTTTCAGATTATGCAAACTATTATTTCCAATCATATCCCTCCAGATTTTCCCATCATTGCCTATATGAGCAGTGAAGTCTCTCCAGTACAACACTCACCATCTTCAGAAAGGTCAAATACTCTGAAAAGCTGTTGGATGCATATGCAGAGTTTGACTTTCCGTAAATTGCAATTGGATTGAGGCAGCTTTCCTGATTACTGCCACAAACTTCAACTGTATCATACCTAGCCAGATACCTGTAAACATCCACATGCCTGCCTGGAACCTCTCCTGCAGGACAACTGCAGGAAAGATTCACCCCTAACTGGCAAGTTTGGTTGCAGAACCATTGTTGTGTGCAGACGTAAGACCAAATTATACCTAACTGGTATTTTGGGAACAGGCAATTTGAAACATCCTGTGAAGACTTGCTGATGTATAAAACATTTTAAAAAGACACCACCAACCAAAAAAAAAGGCATTTCCTAGATCTGGAGGCATGTAGAGAAAACTCTCATTCCCATAGTAGACAGAACTTCTCCATACCTGGGTGCTTAGAGGTGAGGAGAATTATATACGCCTTACTTATGTAGCCTTTGTTCACGTACTCAGTGCGCAAGTCCAATTCCCAAGTGAGTAGTCTATGAGAGAAATTTTCACTAGTTTAAAGTTATAAGTATCTTTCACTAACTGGTCATATAAATGTCTGTATAATATTTACTCTGAATGTTTCTGAGAAATTCTCCAAGGCACAGTTGTAGAGCCATTCAGTAACTATGACCGATACTTTAGTTTGTGACAATTCTGAAGGAGTGTGAAAAGATGTGGAAGGATATTCTTCCAGTGACAGGAAATAATAATAAGGGAGAGCTGTCACCACCATAGCCTAAGATGTGTAACCGTTAAGATTTGGTCAAGAATGGTCAAGATATAAGGTTTGTCGTTCTCCTAGGTCTCTTTGATTTAACTAAGTTAAACACATTTTTTGTCCAAGCCTTTTTTGTCTAAGTTATCCAGTAGTGCTTTTTTCCAAGGGGAGTTATAGTTATCTGATGTGAGCTGTAAACAAGTTTTAAGTTTAATAGCCTTAACATATAGAGGAAAATGTGGGAGGTGTAAGCCTTTTTTTACTAGTAGGAAGGGTCAAAATATCCCAGCCTATTCTATGTTGACATCTACATGCCTGCCTGGAAACAGTTTCTTCATGCTTACAAAAAACATTTCCTGAGGAGTAGAGATCCCCTGAGTTGTGTACAAAGTGAGAGGAAGAAGAAACCAGTTGATTGCCGGAATCTTCTACATCACGTCTAGCCCTACATCCCTCCAAGTTGGGAAATAACAGCTGTTGTTTTCAATATTCAGGTATATGATTGTTGCACCAGTTCCTGAAATGAGTCAGGGAATTGAATCTCTAAATACACCATATGTACGGTCGTGCTCTTCGAAAAAGGATATTATTGTCTTTGCTATTAAGAAGGGAGGTAGAAGATCATAGCAGAATCCGTCTTGCTAACATTGATCTTGTATCTCAAACGTCTCTCAAAATGTGGTGCTTCCAGCACTATAGGTAATTCCATTTCTGGGTTAGAAAGATAGAGTAGTAAATCATCTGCGTACATTTGACCAGTTTATTACCTAATTTATATCCCTCCAGGGTCAAAGTTCAAAGAATTGCAGATAGAGATTCTATATACAAGCCAAATAAGAGGGGTAAAAGGGGGCAGCTTTGTCTAGTCCCTTTTAGTATAAAAAAAAGTATTAGAAAGTCTACCATCAAGTTTCACCATAGCCTGTGAGCTCTCATGGAGGTTCTTTAAGAAATACACCATTGCCTCTAGGAGGCCAAAACAACATTCTAATACTAAAAAAGATAGTCCCATTGTACCCTATTAAATACTTTTTCTGTATTGAGGCTGATAAGCAGAATGGGGTGTTACTTTGGGAGGCATCTTCAATCACTAGGGAAGTTCTTATTAAGTTAACTGTGGTAATCCTTCCTTGGATAAACCCAGATTAGTCAGGGTGAACACGACAGGGAAGATGTTTTACTAATCAGGATGGCCAAATAATTTATAATCGTGGTTAAAAACAGAGATAGGCTGATAGGAAGAGCCTTGAAGGGGCTCCTTAATGGATTTTAAAATCATTGAGATTACTGCCTCTTTCCAGGAAACAGGGGGTTTGAGAGTTTGTAAGCTATTAGCTAAATTATCATAAGTAACAAAAACATTTTCTGGCACTTCCTTATAAATCTCCAGGGGTAGTCCATCCATTCCTGCTGGTTTCCCCTTTTATAGGTACTTATACACTATTTCTACCTCCTCCCAAGACAGTAACTGCCAAATCTTGTCCCTTTGCTGAGTTGTTAAACATGGTAGATTAACTCCCACAAATATCCTGTTATTTCCCTTAAAGCAATCTGGAGATCTTCCTTGACCCCATAAAGACCCCTGAAGATACATCTCTAATATCTCGCTAATGCCTAGAGTAGACTACATTCCTTCCCTCATTGCATGGGGTTCATTAGTTGCATGATTCCTCTAAAGACCTGAAAATTTCTAAGTCTTAAAGCAAGACATTTACGCGATACCAGGGAAGTACCATATGACTATAATTGGAACAACCGTCTTTCTTGTTCTATCTTATAATTCAAATGTTTAACTAAATTATTCTGTAAATGGGACATCTTAATCTTATCAAAGGACCAAAATCCCAGCATACACTCCCTTTGTATTTCAACTAACCTTTCCATTAACTCTCTCTATCCGCTTATTAAGTGCTAGGGCTAACTTTGTATTACATGCTTAAAGCTGTCTGGTTAAGTGTACTTTATAGTTACCCCATCCTTCCGGGGTGTGGGCTGACTGTATACAATCATGGACATCTGGGAATAGCATAAGATTCAGTATAATTTGCTTAAACTGGGGTCCCTGACAAAATTTCATATTTAGTTTCCAGTGTCTCAAGAGATTGTCCAAACTAAGTTCCAGTTCAACTAAAACATGTCTTTGGGATATAGGGGAAACTACAAATTCTGGCAAAACCTCACACAGGCCCAGAGGGGATCTGTAGAATCCAAAGCGAAGGTAGTCCAGCTGAGACAAGAAATGAAGAACCAAGCACTCTCAGGTACTAGTGATAGCCATGGCACCATTGTGCTTTCACATTAGATAGCGGGAGTAAGATTACATCACTGCTTCACCCTGAGCATGTTTTTAAATACAGCACAGCAAGTGCAAAATATAGGAAAACTGATTATCATGTCTTCCTGCTTTCAAAAAATAGTATATCTATATATATAAATTATTTTGCAGACAATTGAAAGCTGAACACATTTTTGTGCTTGCAGTGCTGTGCTGATATGTTTTGTTTTAAAGTTATTTACAATAGTTTATTAAGAAATACAGAAAACTTTATATATATATATCTATATACAGTCATGTCCAAAAAGCAAATGCTCATGAGCAAATGTTTTTTTAGTGCTGTAAATAAGACTGAATTCTCACGAGAGAATGTTTTTCTTAATGGTGTTTTAGCTACCTGCTTTTTGTGTCAGATCGGATTGCAGCAGGGTCAGGGAATTTGTTCTTGTTATGCAATCTTGGAGTTGGTATATATAATTAGTAGGGGGTGTGGGAGGTGCAGGGGATCTTGCCCTAATAAAAAAAAGTTAGTTTTATTATGTGTTGTTTTTTATCATTTCAGATTCTAAATTTGTTTTTTCATCTGAGTGTTTGGTATTTGACGAGACACTCCTGTGTGTGTGTGTGTGTGTGTGTGTGTGTGTGTGTGTGTGTGTGTGTGTGTGTGTGTGTGTGTTTGTGTGTATATAATATATATATATATATATATATATATATATATCTATATACACACACATATATATATATATATATATATATATATATATATATATATATATCTAAACACCACCTTAACCACCAGGAGTGTAATGATCTCCCGTGTTACCCTAGTTCTAGCATATTCCCATACAGCATGTTGCATTAACTGTTTGAGTTTCTTGAGAAAGTCAGTGGGGGTGGCAGGAAGCAGCGATGGGACCCTGAGTTGCATACAGAATTTGTGGAATAACAAGACAGTTCACTGCCTACACTGTTTACATCATATTCAAACATAGCCTGCTCCAATTGGTCACAAAATTTAAATGTTTATTCAGTATCTCCCCAGAAGTACTGCGATGGTGGTGCTGCGGTAGCGTTGTCGCCTCACAGTTAGACATTGCCCGTTCGATTCTCAGTTAGAGCGTCTTCTGTGTGGCAACATGCGTGAATGGGTGTTCCTTCGTTGAAGGTTGTGTGTTAGGCCCAGCAAGTCAGCACGTAAAAATCTACTGCCAATCATTAGCGGACCGGAGTTCCGCTGTGGCGACCCCTAACCGGGAAAAGCCTAAAGACACAAACAAGATATATATATATATATATATATATATATATATATATATATATATATATGTATATATGCACATATGGAACTAATTTTAATTTTCAAATTACCAAAATGCCAAAACTGAAAATACTGAGACAAAAACAATGAAAGATCACAACCTCAAAAGTTTAGAAAATCGTACCTAAGAAGACCGAAGTACCACTGTGTTTTTATATGAAGATAACAGTGTAGTACAGGTCAGGAAGTGTACCCTTTCCCTCAGTGTAGTGCATTCTCGGAGTTGGTATATATAATTTGCATGGGTGTGAGGGGCACAGCCCTCCACATGAAGGATGCAGGGGGGCTTAGCTGAGCATTATAATAGTGGTTGTCTGTTTAAGTAATTAGGTTTCATTTTATATAAGTGTTACAGTGTTGTAAGTACTTGTATATCTAAAATAAGCATATCTCTTTAAGGTTTTGTAGTACGTTAATTTTAGAAATGGAGAGTTGCTTATGTGGTACTTTAGCTGCAGTATCCATATTTCCTGGTTTACAAAGTAGGTTTATAAAATATTATAAACGAACCAAAAATTATACACAAACTGTTAAACGACAAATAAATAGCGTAGTGGCCAATGGATATAGAGCTACTCCTTTTATTTAAATACAGTTAAGCGCTTTTCATTTATCTCAACTAGCAAACTTCATCAGACAGTAAACTACAGAAAAACCTTTCAGTTATATAATCAATTTACCACCATTTCCTTTTACCAACAGGAAGTGACATATTCAATACTTTTCTTAAAAGCACATACTTCATAATAAGAAATCATTTAAGCCAACATGAATAATCTTCTTCTTCTTTCGGATTTTCCCGGTTAGGGGTCGCTACAGCGCAACTCCAGTCCGCAAATGATTGGCAGTAGATTTTATGGTGCCAAAGTGCCAGCTCGATGCCCAACCTTCAATGAAGGCATGCCCTACGCATGTCTTTCGAATGCCACTCAACCACAGGGAGGACATGCAGACTCTACACAGAAGGCGCTCCAGCCGAGAATCGAACGGAAGAACCTTTTGCTGTGAGGCGACAATGCTATTGCTGCACCACCGTGGCTTAAGCCAACATGAATCATATTACTGATTAATTAGATGAATTATGGACATTAATAAATGCTATTTATTTGTTGTTTAAAGGTTTATAAAGTAAGGAGATACTTTTTTTGAGATGGATTAATTTATATTGTGTGATAGGGCTGTAAAAATTTGAAAATCTGAGCATGTTAAGTAGGATGGTAGATTTTAGACATATGGAGGTAACAGTAGGTATAGGAAGTTTTGAAATTGTATGTTATATTTAATTTGCTGTGAAAGTTAAATTTCTTTTATACATGGTGTAGTGTAGAGCAATTTGTTTATAATGCTTTGAGTACCTTTTAGCTGTTAGTTGTTTGGATATTTTGTAGATATGCTTTTGTATTTATTGTTTGAGTAGTGTTTCAGGTGTCGGTTGTTTGGAGTGATGATGTATGCAAGTTGTTTTTCAATGTTATGAGGTTTGATATTATGAGGTTCGTTGTTGTGTATTTTTGGTAATTCGAAAATTAAAAGTAGATCCATATACATACATACATATACATGTATGATAAAAAACTGTTATATAAAGATTTTCATGTTGATCATATTTTATACTTACAGTATTGTGTTATTTAGTTCTTAACCCTTTACCTCCATAATTAGGGGAAAAGCAAAAATAACTAGGAGTAAGCCCCCAATTTAGTTATACTTTTTAAATAATTGTATGTTTACTTTAGTATTTCTTAAAAAATGTCCACTTTTATGTTGTATGGGGCAAAATTATGAACCAAAATTACAGGAGTCCCTACAAAATCAAGATAGTTGAGAAGTTTGGATTGATGTCTCCCGAATTCTGAGCAAACTTCAACAAGGGTCTTATAGACTATAGGAGTTCTAGTAGTGAAGCGACATTTTGGTGCAAGTTAAATATGTTTTTCCTGCTATTATAATGAACATGGTAAAGGGTTATGTATGGAATGTATGTCTGCAAATAACTCACACCGTTTAGTATGGAATGTATGTCTGCAAATAACTCACACCGTTTAGATTGCACATACTGACAATTTCCACCTTCCAGCTTGTGCAATCCATACTACTTCTCATATAGTTTTTGTTAAGAATAGGAGCATGTTCTTCAGTATATTTAGAGTAGAGATTTGACAATTGTGTTGCTTTTATTTCTTTATGTGTAGTATTCTGTCAGACTTGACAATAACAGTAACTGTGTTTACAATGAGACTGTCCCTCAACAGCGGGTGCAGTAGTGCATGTATATCTGATGCATGTGTGAGTTAAGTATGGCAGTGAGGGGTAGTATATTGGGGAGTAAATATACAAACATTAAACAATTTGAAACAATTCCAAGCCTGATGCATTGCTTACGTATAAAATTCCTAGCCTAAAATAAATCATTTCACAGGAAAAAGTAATGTTTCTCCTAGCAATGGAGAAATACTAGTCTACAATCAATCCTCGATAGCCCTCAAGAAGAGGGCTCCTTGGTGGTAGGAAAGCTCTGAAGGGCTTCGTGATGAGAACTTTGATTTTCTACAGCTCTGCTTGAGCTGTCAATGGTTTGGGTGCATGGTAGGTACACTTAAGCTTTGAAAGCTGTCTGGGTGTTACATCCAGTGTAGGATATAACACACAGCAGTGATCAAATGATGATTATCTACAAATGCTCTACTCATTTCATAATTCATATCATCCATGTACACTACCTTTCATGACTGAAAAATTACACATGCAAATACATACTCAGATATACATTGCATTATATACATGTCTACACATGGCTCCACATATGTGCATGTGATATGGAGATATCGCTATGGACGAATAAACATGCTGCGCAACATGTGCCACGGTGATAACAAATACACATGCTGTGCAACATGTACCACATGGATACAAAAACATGTAGTTATAAGTTTGCTGTACTATTACTTCATAGTGATACCTGCCTAGACTAAGATATACTGCTATGGATGCACTATATGGCTGTGCAGCTCACAATACTCAGTGTTAATATATACTCTGCATGCACATATATGTTATGTAACTTGCTTTAATTAGTATATGATTGTAGTTTGTTTTAATTGCTATTAGTTGCCACCCTGGTGGGGGTGCTCTGCTAGGGAAAAGGGTAGACCTCACCACAGGAGTAGCAAAGCTGGCCATTCCCTACCACCTGACTCTCATGGTGAGTTGATGAGCTCATGGGACATTCCCAGGTAGGAATGAATGGGCCATAACACTTTTGTCTGCTTGGGAATCCCAGGCTCCCATGACAGCAGAATGAATGAGCCAATTATATGCAATTAAAGAAGCAACTGGGCTTGGTACTGTGGGAGTGAAAAACAAAAATAAGAAATACAGAAGAAAAGTGCATTTTTTATTTATCCTCTTATACTACATAATGTCAGGATGCATATCTCTAAACCAAACACAGCACATACAAATGTCATTATTTTTCTGATCTCCAGGATCTTTGCATTCCATCATGACTGTAATAGAAGTGTACTATGCATATGAGGTGCCTGTTGATATTCTGGGGACTGAACTTATGAATCTTGGAATACTATAACTAAAATGTATTTATTTATTTATTTTACATTTGTTGACCAGGAATATCCAACTGGAGGGAGGTCCATTTTCAGTGGAGGCCTGGGGAGAAAAGCTCCACAGTAAAATTCAGACAATTGTTACAAGGAAACAAACTCTGCAGTAACATTCACACATCATTACAAGGAAAACAGATGTGCTAAATTCACAGAAAGTAGCAATCTTTAACATAGACAAGTAACGTATTATACATGTTTTTGTTCAATTAACATATCCGGTATGAGGGTGATGAAGGTCAGTTTAAGGCAGAGTGAGATTCAGGTTTAACAGTATTGTATAGAGTACACACAGATATTCAGTTTATGAATTATATTGCATAGTGGTGAGGTAGTGTAGGATGGTGTAGTGGAGGAGTTGGCCAGGTAGGTAGGTAGTGGAGGAGAAAGTAACGGGGTAGACAGAGTGGAATATTAACAAGGGAGAAATAGGGAAGGTTGAGTGGATCATAGGATAGGTATGAGAAACTGTAAAGTGCAGTGTTAATATATATAGTAGATGTAGGGGGATAGTGTGTGTGAAGTAGTTAGTGGATAGGTAATCTAGAGATCTGGTAATAGCATTATGAGTGAAAAGACTATGGGATGGTATAGTGTATGTGGTGGGAGTAAGCTAAAGTGGCTGTCTTAGTTGGAGTTGGGGCTGTACAAGTGGGCAGGGGAAGGGGGGATTTAGCCAGGTGGGGAACATGTGCAGTTCCATGAGTGCTTTAGGTGTTCCTTCAGTAGTCTTTTAAATGTGGCCTTTGAGACAGCTGATGTAATAGAGATGGGTAGGGAGTTCCAGATTTTGCCAATGTAATTGTGGAAGAGGGAGTCCCCTACTGTGTTGTTGGTTGTTGTGATCTTAATTAGTTTTTTATTGCTAGAGCAGAGTTGCCTGGTATTAGCTTGGGGAACTAACAGATTAGCCAGTGATGGGTTTTGTCTGGGAAAAATAGGAGTTTGTGGGCAAAGGATAGTTGATGATAGTTCAGGAGATTAGGGAATTCAAGCCAGTCAATTTGTTTTAAGGTTAGGCAGTGGTGGGCATGATAGGGGGCACCTGTCGCAAATTTTGCAATTTGATTATAGCAAGTGTTGAGTTTGGCAATTTCGGTTTTGGGTAGGTTGGTGAGAATGGGTGAGGAATAGAATAGTGCAGAGAGAAGGTGAGTCTGAGCAATTGTTATCCTAGTAAGTTTGTTAGGAAGGGTTTATTTTTATATAGACTGCCCAGTTTGTTTTGGCTATTTTTAATGGTTTGGTTAATGTGATGATCAAATTTGAGGTTGTTATCGATGGTAACTCCTAGCAGTTTGGTGTGAGTGTCTAGGGAGATGATGGTGCCATCTCTGGAGACTATGTTAAATGTAGTGTGTGTGATGGTAGATTTGTTAGGTGAGAAATGTAATAGTTTGTTTTTTGGGGGGTTTAGAATTAGGTGTTTACTAAGAAACCTGTTTTCTGTGATATGGAAGGCTTTTTGGGTTATAGAGAGAAGTGTGTGAGGGTCATTGGAAGACAGACAAGTATAGAGTCATCAGCGTATTGTATTACTGATGCATCCTGGCAGATAGTGTGAAGATTGTTGGTAAAAATGGAGAATAGGAAGGGACCTAATATGGATCCTTGTGGGACCTGGTGGTGATGGGAAGCAGTGAGGGTAAGTTATTGTCCCACCATACTGCTTGTTGTCTTCCTTGTAGGTAGTTCTCAAACCAAGTCAGTGTTTGGTTGCTTAGGCTGAGGTCTGTAAGGGCATGTATCAGTTTGGGGTGATTGACCATATCAAAGGCCTTGGATAGATCCAGAAATATGGCAGAGGTTAGTTTGCCTGTGTGTTTGTTTTGATTGATGAGGTTTGTGAAGGAAAGTAGGGCAGTGGTAGTGCTATGAGCTGGCCTAAATCCATGTTGTGTAGGAGAGAGGAGTTGGTTATTTAGCAGGTATGGCATGAGTTGGTGGTGGATACATTTCTCATAGTTGGTGAGATCGGTGGAGGTTCCGCCTTTATGAGGGGGATACTATAGGAGGTTTTCCAGATGGGTGGCATTGAGGTTTCTGAGACTGATGTATTTAGCAGGATGGATATGGGGAAGGCAAGTTCATTGGCAGCTAGCGGAAGGAATTCAGCAGGTAGTCCATCAGCTGCTAGTGAGGTAGATTTGAGTTTAAGTAGCAACTTTTTGACATAGTTGGTTGGGATGCGATGCAGTTGGAAGGTAGTTTTAGGTTTGTCTGTAGGCAGTGGGTGATTAGTGGTACTGGTTGTAGGCAGTTTTTGAACAAGGTTAGAAATGGTCTCAATTAAGTATTTATTAAATGCGTCTGGTATATTTGTAATTTTATTAGATGAGGTAGGAGAAGGGGTGGAGGACTGGCCAGGGTAGACTATGTTGTTAATTCCTGCCCAGAATTTCTTGGGGTTGTTTTGGTGCTTGTTTTGTAGCTCAAGAAAATAGTTATTTTTATCTAGGAGGACTGATCTTTATGTCTCATTTCTGAGCTGTTGGAATTGTACCGTAGCTGTTGGGGTTTTAGTGGCTCTCCAAGTATCCCAGGCTTTGTTCCTTTCTAAAATTTTCTTTTTAGTTTCTTTTTTAAGCCAGGGGGGTATTTTTGTTTTGTGTTTAGTGATATGGGGTAGGGCATGGGTATTTAGGATACCTGGGAAGGTGTTGTTGAAAAGGCTTATGGCTTCTAGGGGTAAAATCTTTAGTATGTGACAATTATGGTGTTTTAGTTCAATTTGAATTTGTTGGGGTAAACGTTTTTTCTATTGTGGGTTATTAGTGATCTGGAAGTAGGGTTGGATTAGGTTTTGAGTTTTAATAGAAAAGTGGGTTGATGGTTGCTGAGGGAGTCAGGAAGGACACCTGCATGGTATGGGGTGTTGGTCCTCTTTATTAATATCCAGTCTAGGAGGCTTTCTTTAATTTTTGGTGTTCCTAGTCTAGTGCTGCTTTGGATAATTTGTGAAAAATTATAGAGGTTAATATGGTTGGTGGGGTTTAAGGCTGAACAGGTATTCCAATCTAGTATAATGGTTTCCTGAGGGAGGTATTGGTTTGACCATTGTAGGAAGGTTTCCAGGGTTGGGATGTTATTGCCTGGTGGTATATAGCATGTGACAATGCTGACTGACTTTTTGTTGCTAAGTTTGAGTTTAGCTAGGAGGATTTCAGAGTTCTTGAAAGTGGGGGGGGGGGGGTTGCAGATTGTGGTGACATTTAGGGTATTCTTATGGAGTAGGGCTACGCCCCCTCCTTTTTTAGATAGTCTATCATGGTGAAGTACATTGTAACCAGCAGGTAGGATTTCTTTGTCTGCAGTAGTGGGCCTTAGCCAGATTTCTGTTAGACATAATATATCAGGGTTGTAGGTGAAGACTAGTGCATGTAGTAAGTGTACCTTATTTTTAACAATTTGGATATTTAAGCACAGAATTAGTAGGCTGGTTTTTGGTTTATTGGTAGGTAACTGGTTTGAGAGGAAGGTGGTATTTGCAGGGGTGGATTGCCAAGGGATTGATCCTGGATTAGGGTGAATGTCACCTGCAAGAATCAATTGGTAATTAATGTGGTGGAGGAGCATAGTAAGTTTAATTAAGATAGCTATGTACTTGTTAGTAGTAGGTGATTTTGGGGTGATTGGGAGTACCTAAATGAGTTTGGTGCAATCATGATGTTAAGGTCGAAGTTTGGTGATATGTGTTGGTTGTAGTGAGGAGTGCTATGGTTATAGATAGAGGTTTGTTTTGTGGGGATAGTGTAGGTTGCATTCAGTGTGTTGTGATAGGAGGTGAGGTAGAGGTTTAGTGTTAGGATGAATAGGATAGAGAGTTTGGATGGGAGTGTGGTAACTAGGTTGTCATAGTGTGTGGGTGTCATTGTTATGGGTGAGAGTGTGGGGGAGATGTTATTTGGTACAGATAGTAGAAGGTTGGGTGGTAAGTGTGAGGTCTGTAATTGCCTGGATGTTAGGCAGTGTGTGGTTTGTGATTGGTTGTATGTGAAGTGGGAGGAGATAGTTAGGTATAAGACTAGAGGTAGTAGGGGCTGGTGGGAAATGGGGGCAGGGTAGGGGAGCCGAGAGAGCCCGAGCGGTAGCGAGGGCGAATGGACCGGGGCATCACCGAGGTCTGGGGGCAGGGATCCTGAAAAAAAAACATCAGTGAGCTTGACAAAGGTAGTATATCCTAAATCAAGCTTTAGGTTCATAGGTAGGTACTAGACTATCTGCCCGAAGGCATTTATAAGCCTAGCCAGAATGTGTTGGCTTTCACTGCCCCCTTAGATTAGTTCCCTGTGCCTCTGTCCAGCAGAGCCACTGAAGTGATCCCCGGAGTAAACTTTCTGTTTCCCATCCACCCGTAAAGGTTCCTCTTGAAGAGTGTTAGCGAGGAGATCTGCCTAATGTAGACTGGAATCTTGTTCCAAAGCATGGGAAGTCTCTAGGACAGGAATCTATCCCTCCAGCACGTCCTATTTATTGTTGTGGTGAGGTTTAGATCCCTAGAGCATGCAGCTCTAGGGGATAAGGTTTTCTTTAGGTGGAGCATGTCCATCAGTTCTGGATTAGACATGGCCTTGTATGTCAGGCAGAGATCACCTCTGAGTAGGCGGTATGCAACCAAGTACAGCTGGAGTTTCTTCAGTCGAGCTGCATAGGGCATCTGTTTGAGGCCAGTGATCCTCTTGGTGAGGTACTTCTGTGGTCTTTCCAGCTGTTGCAGGTGTCTTGTAAGGTACATCCCAAATGGGGCATTGTACTCTATGATGGGTCTGATGAGTGATGAGTAGAGGGGCACAATGACCTCTTTTGATCTGGATGCGAACCCTTTTGTGATTAGGTGGGCCACATAGAAGGATTTTCTAACCACTTTGGCAATGTGATTATCAAAGGAGAGATTACTATCTACTTGGGTCCCCAAATCCCTTATTACATTTTTTGTATTTAGGGGACTACCACCTATGTGGTAGTCTGTGGGTACTTTGTTTTTTCCAAAGGGGATGACTATGCACTTTTTGGCATTTAGCTTGAGGCCATGATTTTGACACCAGGTATCCGTCTCAGTGAGACCCTTTTGGAGGATGTCTGTGTCAGCCGGAGAGTCAATTACAGCCCCTAGTTTGCAGTCATCTGCGAACTTCATCAGCCATAGTCCTCCTGTGCTTGTCTGTATCTCTGAGAAGTATATGCCAAACAGGAGGGGGTCCTAGGACTGAGCCGTGGGGAACGCCACTTGTAACCGGTTTAGAGTCGGACCTAGCTCCTGCCACTCTCACTGTGTGGGTTCTGTCCATGAGCCAGTTGGTAACCCATCTTGTGACGTAGAGGGTTATGTTTAGGCTGGTGAGCTTGTCTATAATACCAGAATGGGGAATGGTGTCAAAGGCTTTTGCGAGGTCTAGGTAGGCTGTGTGTACCACCTTTCCCTCGTCTATAGCCTTGGTTACTGTCTCAAAGAAGTCCACCAGGTTTAGGAGGCATGATCTGCCCTAAACAAAGCTGAACTGGGTAGGGTCCAGTGTTTTGAGGTTCCCAATGTTTCTGTTAATGATTTCCATGATGATGTGCTCCATAGCCTTGCAGACCAAGCTAGTCAGGCTTATAGGGCGATAGTTCCTGGCGTCTGTTGTAGCTCCACCTTTGTGGAGTGGAATAACCATTTCTGTGCACCACTCTATGTGTACGTAGCCTGTGGAGAGGCTGAGTTTGAACAGTGCATTTAGGTGAGGGGTTAGTTCGTCTTTGAGCTCATGTAGGATGCAGCCTAGGATACCGTCTGGTCCCATTGATGCTGTGTTTTTGGCTTTGGAGAGGGTTGTTTTAACCTGAGTGCCTGTGATTTCAGAGGCTCTACATTCTTCTGGTATGGTTATGGGCCCTTTTGGGGGTGAAGTCTGCACTGAACCTGTCTGCCAGGATGTTGGCAATATCGGTCGGTTCAGTGTATTTTGTGCCATTCCGTACTAACTCTGAGCAAATCTGAGCAATGCCACTTAGATTCTTGACATAGCTAAAGAATGCCTTGTGGTTATCTTTGAAGTCCTTGGTAATTTTTCTTTCGAAGCTCGCCTTGGATGATTTTATGAGGGAACATAGTTTCTTGCTGATACTGATCAGGGATGTCTTCCCTTCTTGGGATTTTACTCTTTTCTGTACTAGTTTCCTCCTTCTATTGTATAGCTTGTTTATGGCAGGGGTCCACCAGACTGGTTTCCTTTTCTTGGAGGAGTGAGTCTTGGTTTTGCTTGGGATAGCACGATCCATGCATTCCTGTAGGTGCCCATAGAATGCATTAGTAAAGGATTTTACAGCTTGGACAGCATTATCCTTTGGCATGGGGGCTTTGAAACTTTCCACCTCAGTCTTAAGTAACGTGAAGTTTGCTTTTGAAAAGTTTTTCACAGTGGTTTCCTTGTCCAGGGGTGGGGGCTGAATGTGAATATTCAAAGTGATTTGTTTATGGTCAGATCTAACCAGCAAGGGGTTGACCTTCGGTGTGGAACACCAGTCGCCCATGTTGGTGATGACCAGGTCCAATATGTTGTCACCTCTGGTGATAGTGTTGACCAGTTAATCCAGGGCATTTGAGTTTATAAATTCTAGGAAATGTTGGGCAAAGGACTTGGCACCTGAGTAGTTCTCCCAGTTAATGTTTGGGTAATTTAAATCACCCAATATTAGGGTGTTTGGTAGGACCTTTATGTTTCCCAGTGTTTCCAGAAATGCAGAATGGTGGTCCTGGCACATGGTGGGTGATCTGTAGCAAGCTACAATTTGAATTGCAGTTTTGCCCATTGTTAGTTGCACGTGGATGATCTCTGAAGCATCGTGCTGTGCCACTAACCTGGAGGTGTGGATATCCTTGATGAATATGGATATGCCCCCACCTTTTGTATTTCGGTTCGGGTTCTGTGGCCAAAATGTATGGTATGAGTTGTAGCCTGGTAGTGCTGGGGTGCTCTCTGGAGCCTTAAACCAGGTTTCTGTTACTGCACATATATTGAATGTGAAATTGTTCGATCTCGCCGTTTGTTATTACGCACGGGTTCGGAGCCGACCCTCGGCTCCGAGTCGGCCACATCACAAGCTCTGCATCTAAGAGAAGCTCGAGGCCCAGTTCCCATCCCATGATCCCCTGCTGCTATCCCTCAGATCTAGTTTGCCGCTGCAACAGGTCGCGTCGATGAGAGAGCTCGGGCCAGTAAAACTTTACTTTTTCACATTTTAAAAATAGTTTTTTTTAATGGTTAGATTTAAAGAGTTGTGTGTGTGTATTAATTAGGTATATCCTCTTTAATATTAGTAGTCATAGTTGTAGGAACGGCTGCTCCTAGGCAATAGGCCATTTTTTTCTGTCAGAGCTCTGGCGGAATTATTTCTATCCTAATACTGCATATTTGTAATAATAATTTTATATATATATATATATATATATATATATATATATATATATATATATATATATATATATATACTCTTAGTGTGTTTTGCACACCTATAGTTTAGTGTGGTTTGCTGTGTGTTTTTTCTACAGTAGTGTTATTATATTTAGGGTTAGCTTGTAGTTATGTCTGAGAAAGCTAAATCAGGATCCAAGTGCTGTCAATGTGGACAGAAGATGTCCATTACGGACAATCATACCTCCTGCGTCTACTGTCTTGGCCCTCTCCACCTTCAGGAGGACTGTTCCATCTGTCACTCCTTTAGTGGAAGAGCCATGATGGAGAGATGCAGGAAGCTTATTGAGAGGGGCCTTCTAAAGCCCGATTTTCAAGAGGCCTTAGAGAAGGCCGACCAGGCATCGAAAGTCTTCGAAGGGGTCGAAGGCTTCAAAGGTATCGGAGCCCAAGTCTTCGGCTCCAAGCACCTCAATCAAGATTCGGTTGCCGGCTCCACAGACCTTGGAACCGAGCATCGAATGGTTGTCTCAAATCGAGGCCCAGGTCTTGGAGCCAGTGTCAGAGGTGCCTCTGTCTTTGATCCTTTGCTCGGTGACCTCTTCAGCCCCTTTGACTCATTCTTCCAGGGTGATGTCGGACACTGATGTGGATCGAGTGGTACAAAAGCTTATGGAGAACACGGCTCTGTCCAAACTCGTTGCAGTTTCATCCCAGTTGGTTTCGAAACTTGAAGCCCTCCCTGTTCCATCCATAGATCCTCCTTTGAGACCCATCGAGTCTTCAGAGCCAGGAGTCGAGGATCTGGTATTTGTTGATCCCCCGGTGCTGAAGCCTTTCTTAGTGCTGTCGGCACCACTGACCTCGACACCCTCGGAGCCCGTCGAGGGGTCTCGGAGCCGACGGTTTCTCCTTGGTTCCGGGGTGGAGAGTCAAATTGAGTTTTCAGTGCTGACTCTTCCCCTCAGGGCCTCGGCGCAGATTAGCTCGGCTCCATCCTCTGGATCGGAGCCCGTGGCTCCGGTACCGGGGAAGCTACCATGTTCTTCGGATCTGGTGGAGTCCTTGGCCCGGGGCTCCGGTGCCTTCGATGCCATGAGGAAGGTCTTGTCTGGTCAGACACTCACATCATCAGAGTCCACTTCTCCTTCCCCAAAGGGACCGTGTTCTGCTTCTGTGCCCTCGATCCCCACCAAGCGTAGAGACCCAATGCCTCAGCCAGCCCCAGAGGGTGAACCCTGTTCCTCAGTAGCTTCACCAGATGCCCCCTCTGATGAAATTCTGAGGAAGAGATTGTGCAAGAGGAGGCACATTGATTCCCCACAGGAATCATTGACATTGGACACCGACCTGGATGAGTCAGAGGGGTCCCCATGGTCCTCACCCGAGGATGTCTCATTCGCTGACATCTTAGAAATTTAAAAACAGAGGGGTGGCTGGCAGACACTTGCCCCCACTGAGGACGAGTTGGTGTTGCTGAAGGCATTTGGGGCTCAACCTTCCACTTCCTGGGTGACTCCGCACTTTGACGAGTTAATGGATTTAACAGCTCGAAGGGCGTGGGAGGCCCCTGATACCATAGAACCAGTCCCTCGGAGACCAAATAAATATATTACTGCCCCCCAAGATAAAGCTTACCTTACCAATGGAGTCCCTGTCGATGCTATGGTGGTGGTGGCAGCCACCAAGAAGGAAAAATCCGAAGCATCTTCCTCTGTTCATCCTCCTAACAGGGATTCTAGGACTATGGACAGGTATGGTAAGCGCGTGTTTAGTTCAGCGACTTTTACCATGTGATCACTGAACTACCTTACCCATTTTACGTGCCTTCAGAGAGATCTCATTAAGGAGTTGAGAGATACTCTCCAGGGTACCACAGATGCTGCTGTCTCAGACAAGGTGACAGCACAGCTTAACACCCTTACTTCAATAGTTAACTCGTCCATGATGAGGCTCATATCATACGCAGCCAAAGGTTCGAGTAGGGTGGCAGCCTCAGCGATTGCTCTACGGAGACAATCCTGGCTGCGCCTGTGCTTCTTTGCAGAAGCCTTCAAGTCTTCCTTTACTAATGCCCCCTTTGATGGTGCCTCCTTGTTTGGGCCCAAAGTGAAGGAGACACTCACTAGTTGTGAGCAAGAGGGAAAGACCCTGTCTGCCGTAGGGGTCCATTTTTCCGCCCCCTCTAGACCGTACCCCAAAGGGCAACGAGGCGGAAAAATGTGGTTCTGGAAGACTCAGGGATCTTTCCAGTCTACACCTAGCGATACCCCCTCCAGAGGCAGAGGAGTGGGAAGAAATGGAAGACACCACCCAGGCAGCAGAGGAGGTCCACAAAACCAGGGCGACAGGGATACCGTCCCTGGGAAGCCCTTCCAGCACTTCTGAGTGGAGGCCTGGCTGTCCTGCTCTGGAGGCAGTAGGGGGGGGGTCACTTGGCTTTATAACCGGAGGCCTGGCTAAATCTCACATCCGATTCCTGGGTAAAAAGCATAATAACTAGAGGATACGATATTCCCTTTCTAAACAAACCACCCACCCAAAAAAGATTCCCAGATGTTCCACCCACTCTGCGGGATCAAGCAGCCATAGAAGTACAAAGGCTGCTAGAAAAAAAGAGTCATCCAGCCAGTCCCGGTGGACCAAATAGGATCCGGAACTTACTCAAGGTTCTTTTTAGTTCCAAAGAAAACAGGGGACTGGAGGCCAATACTAGACCTCAGCAGACTCAACACCTTCGTGAAGAAGGAAATATTCCGGATGGTCACGCTACAATCGATTCTTCCGTTTCTTCAGACGAACGATTGGATGTGCTCTATAGATCTCAAGGATGTGTACTACCACATAAAAATGGCCAGGCCATCCAGAGATCACCTGCGCTTCTGGCTGGGAGCCAGTCATTTTCAGTTTCGAGCTCTGCCCTTTGGCCTCACCTCAGCCCCCAGGGTGTTCATCAAGTGCATGGCAGTAGTGGCATCTCACCTGAGATGACGGGGATTCCGAGTGTTTCCATATCTGGATGACTGACTCCTTACCGCCACCACCAAGCATCACCTAGTGCAAGCTAGGGACTATACAATTAACCTCTGTTCCATCTTAGGAATAACAGTGAACTTTGAAAAATCTTCCTTGTCGCCCTCACAGCATATCTTATTCATAGGGGCGGAGTTAGATACTTCCGTAGCACGGATAAGACTTCCTCAGGCAAGAGTGTCAGCACTGAGGGGTCAGGTCTCTATTTTTCTTCAAAACAAAAAAGTCCCCGTGGTACAAGTCTTGAAAGTATTGGGCATGATGGCAGCTACCCTTATTTCAGTTCCCCTAGGGAGAATGCACATGAGGATCCTCCAGTGGTTTCTCTTTGCTCAGTGATTGTTCCAACAGTTACCGTTGTCACACAGAATCTTAATCACGGAAACTTGCAAGCGGGACCTCCGTTGGTGGATAAACAATCAGGAACTGACGATGGGGCATCAGTTTGCACTCCCTGCCCCCGTAGCCACAATAACCACGGACGCTTCCCTGATAGGGTGGTGGGACTTTTTCAAGGGAGAACAGTCCAAGGAGAGTGGCTGAAAATAGAGTACAACCTGCAAATCAATGTCCTGGAGCTGAGAGCAGTGTTCCTGGCATTGCAACACTTTCACGACTCCTTACCTCTGGGAACAGTGGCAATTCAAATGGACAATATGAAAGGTAGTCTGGTACATAAACAAACAGGGAGGAACCAGGTCTTACCCCTTATGCAGAGAGGCCCTGAGAATCTGGCAATGGGCTGTGTCCACCGGACACTTTCTAATAGCAATGCACTTCCCGGGAACATCCAACGTCATAGCGGACAGGTTGAGCAGAGCCATCCTGTTACCTCACAAGTGGTCCCTCAAGAATCAAGTTGCGGAGGAGATCTTCCACAGATGGGGCCAGCCTTGCTGTGATCTCTTTGCTTCCCCCTTGAACGCCAAATGCAGAAGCTACTTTGCCCTACTTCCCCCTCTGGAGGGGTGCCCCCAGGGACGCACTGGTACATGATTGGCCCCCAGGTCTCCTTTATGCCTTCCCTCCTATTCTATTAATTCCCAAATTTCTACAGAAAGCCAAAGGTCTGGGAAGGACGATCATCTTGATAGCACCATTTTGGCCTCGACAGATCTGGTTTCCCTTTCTTCAAGCTCACCAGATGGAGGAACCTTGGACTCTGGACCCAGTGCCAGACCTGCAGACCCACTCATCAGGAGTTCCTCACCCATCTCTTCAGTCCCTCAAACTGACAGCTTGGCTGCTCCACTTCCCAACCCAGCCAGGTCGGACCTTTTATCCCCGGCAGTGCAGCACACTTTAGTTTCTTCCCACAAAGCTTCCACAAGAAAGCTGTATAGGAGCAAGTAGAAACGTTTTGCGTGTTGGGCCTCCAGACAGGGTATAGACCCTTTAGTGGCCCCTATTCACAAAATTTTAGAATTTCTCTCCACACTCTTTCATCAAGGGTCCTCGACATCCATGATAAGAGTTAAACTAGCTGCTATATCAAATTTTCATGTGGGTGAAGGGGGGGCTACAGTTATGTCCCACAGACTTTGTAGAGCATTTATGAAGGGTGCATTCCATCTCAGGCCACCCATACGAAGCCCGGTATTTCCCTGGAATTTGAATCTAATGCTGTCTCAACTTATGTTGGAACCTTTCGAGCCAGCTTCGACGTGTCCACTTAAGTATCTATCCTGGAAAACCCTGGTTCTGGTGGCAATCACTTCAGCTCGCAGAATCTCGGAACTACAGGCATTGTCGATTAGACACCCGTATATAGTCTTTCACCCAGACAGGGTCACCTTGCGTACTAATCCATCCTTTCTGCCGAAAGTATGTTCAGTATTTCATATTAATCAATCCATTGAGCTTCCCACTTTTTTCAGGAACCATTATAATAAATTGGAATACATGTTACACAAATTGGACGTCCGCAGACAGTTGAGATTTTATCTGGACAGAACCAAGGAATGTAGGAGATCAGATCAACTTTTTGTTTCCTTTGCGGAAAATAAGAAAGGACTGGCAGTGACAAAATGCACACTATCTAAGTGGCTGTCAGACTGTATAAATTTTGTCTATTCATCCTCCAAGCAGTCTCTTCCATTCAAACCTAAAGCTCATTCTACCAGGGCTGTTTCCACTTCTCTGGTCCACGCCGATTGTTTACCATTGGATACCATATGTGCGGCGGCTACTTGGGCGAAAATTCATACATTTATTACTCACTACAAAGTGGACAGGACCTCCAGGGACAGGGCTTCCTTTGGTTCTACGGTTCTCAGGAATGTTCTTCCGTGAGCCACCCAGGGTTGCGGTGCTAGGGACGCTACCCGTGCGTAAGAACAAACGGCGAGATCGAACAATTTCACATAAAGAAGTTATGTTCTTACCATAACGTTCCATGTGAATTGCTCATCTCACCTTTGTTCTTACAATCCCTCCCTCCATCCCCCTCCATGTTCTGGAAGAACGGTTATGACTGGTGTCTGGTTACTTTCTTGGGGTTACCTGGCACTATCTGCTTCCTTTAGGTGCACTCATTACTGTATGCCTGTCTGTATATGATTTGAGTATTTCAATCTCGTGTGGATGAGAGAGTTGGCAAAGGGGTTAGTTATGTTATTGAAGTCTGGTTTCTTAGCAAACTAGATCTGAGGGATAGCAGCAGGGGATCATGGGATGGGAAATGGGCCTCGAGCTTCTCTTAGATGCAGAGCTTGCGATGTGGCCGACTCGGAGACGAGGGTCGGCTCTGAACCCGTGCGTAAGAACAAAGGCGAGATAAACAATTCACATGGAACGTTATGGTAAGAACATAACTTCTTTTTTTCTCCATACTGAGGAGTGCCTCAAGTGCATGCATTTTGAGATTTAGACTTCTGGCATTGAGTAGCATTGCCCTCAGTTTTTTGTTACTTGTGCTATTTATGGTGGTGGGTTTGTCTTTTGAGCCTTGCCTAAAAAAGGCACTATGGGGGTGGCAAGAGCCTTGGCCAGTATTCGAAAGCCTAAGGGTGACAGGTGCAAGCTGTCTCTAGTGAAGCAGCGTGGCTTGTCGAGCATGTCATCCCGGACGGACAGACACTGGATCCCCTTTGAATGACACCAGAAACTTAGCCAATTGTTGAAACTGATATTTTTTTCTTTATACCATGGTATCATTCTTGGGAAGGGCAGGATGCTACTCAGGGTGAGGGTCATACTGGCCCAGGCTACCTGATCAGAGAGCTTTTCCATGTCTCTTTTCATGTAGTCCAGGGAGGTATGGCTCAAGTCATTCACACCAACATGGACAATGAGAGAGTCGTATTTGTACTTGTTCTGGAGTGACCTGAGTGCTTGTGTTATGTGGCGGATCCTGGCACCCGACAGGTAGCTAACAGTAACCTTCTTCTTATTCAGCCTATTGAGTGGGACGTCAGTGTGCCTGACTATAGAATCACCTATTACTAGTATGTTATTTTGCCTTAAGGGCTGTGATTGCGTGCCACACTAGTTTTGTGAAGTATGTGTTTCATGGTTTGTGTTGTGGGGTGGAGGTTGCTTGGATGTCTGCTTTGGAGGTCTCTGTTGCTTTTGCAGATTTTTATTTAGAGCCTCCGAGTATGTTTTCATGTATTTATGTGTGTTTTTGCCGGTGCTGGTTTAATGGGTCTAAATGAGACTGGTGGTGTGAAGCAAGTATTTCCCTTCTCCTCTTGACTGTCTGATCCAGTCTTAGGTTGAGAGAGCTTAGCCTCCAGTTTGGCTGTATAATTGCATCTCTCGCATGTATTAGTGTTTGGTGGTAGGAGGAGAGAGTTGTCTGTGTACATGAGGCAGTTGTAACATTGCCTCAAAATGCCCAGATTCACCAGTTGGACTGGAGAGTACACTTGAAACTGCCCTTTATACATGCTTGGATAGGTACAGTGAACTGTTTTACTGAATGGCTGGTAAGGTCGAATAGAGAGCCTTGTCCTTCTGTACAGTATAGGGGGGTCTAGTGCTAGGGTTTATAAGTGCTTGCTATGGGTTTTGAGCAAGTGCTGGGCTGAGAAATGAATGGCTTGAGTGCTTAAGTTGAAAATTTGTCTGGTTCCAAGGGAAAAATTGAAGAGGACACTGTGGAGCCGGGAATAGTTATACCCTATCTAAACGACATGCAAAATGGGGCAAATGCGTTTTTTATAGCAGGGAAATGAAAGAGAAATTAGCCCAAAATGGCCAATAAGCTACTAATTTCTGGGCTGAAACCACTCCTCCAGGGATAGATAGGCTGCTCAAAGCTCCCCTCTCTCACAGGTGAACAGAGAAACTTCCTTCTTAGAAAGGTGGGAAACAAGTATATATATATATATTTTTTCAGAAAATAAAGCAGATACAATAAAAAAACACTTTAAATGCACAGAAAAGCATACTTATTGCTATATATCTCAGATCAGAGTTGTAGTCAATGCCCCTAGTAATAAAGTAGGAAGAAACACAAATACATTAAAAGCTGATGAATAAAGTGCAATTTATATATATATATATATATATATATATATATATATATATATATATATATATATATATATATACATATATATTATATATATATATATATATATATAAAACAATAGAAAACGAACAAACTGATTTAAACAAGTTACCTAATTAACCAGAAAAAAAACTCAAAACTGAGCCCTGTTCCAACAGTCTTCAATCAGACAAGTTCTAACTGCACACTCCTGCTACTAGGGTGCAGGGGAACCTTCTCCAAAAAAAGATGGCCTGGATCAGTGCTCAAGTTATACAAACAAAGCTAGTTTCAGCAGGCCTGAATCTGGTCTATGCTACAGCAACAAGGCACGCCAATTTCAGAAAGAAACAGTTCAAATAAGCAAGCACAATAAGCCTGTGACCAGAAATTCCCAGCTCATAAGGGCAGAATCCAGCCTCCCTTCTCACAAGAGTGCAGACTACAAATATTCTTAATGTAGAATAACTGGCCTGAAGCCCAAGTGCTTAAACCAGAACTAATACACTTTAGAACAGCAGACACTGAGCCTTCAATCAGCAATTCCCAGCTTAGAAGGATGTAAGCTACCTGTCCTGCCACAACAGCGCAGACCACAAAACTTCTTAATGTAAAACAACCGGTATGAAGCCCAAGTGCTTAAACCGAAAGACTTAGAATAACAGTTACAATTTAATCAGGCTACTACCAAGCAGTAATAAATGCAGCAGAATAAATAAAATTGAGTACTTTTAAGAAGAGGCAAAAGCAAAATAATATAGGAAGAAACACAAATACAGTAAAAGCAGATGAATAAAGTGCAACATTTTTTTTGTTAGTAAAGTGCAAGGAGGGAGGAAGGAAGAACCTAAGTGGGTTGGCCTTATCAAATCTTCTCTCTGTATTAAGTAGAGTGAATACTAGACTCAGAATATGATCTCATTGTACTCAGTTAAGTGAGCAAATAAGACTTACAGGAGAGGCGGGCAATTCCAAAGCCACCAACACTAACACCAAAACAAGAACAGGGAGGGTGGGTGGTGAACTAACTGCAGAGAGACACACAACACATTATATTCAGTGAAACACACAATTAGGTAACAGAAAAAATGAAATACAGTACTTGTAAAAATGCAAGTTTGTACTTAACTTCAGCTTCTAATGCAAGTGATTCTAGCCAACCAAATCTGTCAGAAGTTGAGCATGATGTTACAATGCAAGCAATAGAAGCCAAATTGACTGTAGAACAATTTGCTAACCTAACTCAAGCTTTACTCTGTTTAAGATTATTGTTTAAAAGCCAATTGTTAGAGATTTCAGCAGGTTGCTGGTGGGGATTAGCTAAGGGGCAGAAATGGGCTTTCTGTTTGAGGGGGCCTTGGGAGCACAGTAGGGTACTTCAGAAACAGTACAGCAGAGCTAGGTTACTTTCTGCTCAGTTATGGCTGCTGTAGAGTTCTGGGTTTTACTTCTGGGCTTGGGACTTAACTACAAATAGCACCTTGCCAGCTATCAGTATAGTGAAATAGTAGCAGAGTGGAGTTATTAACCTGAATTGTTTATAAAGAGGTGGTTTCCAGCCTGTTTTTGTCGATGTCACAACTTGCAGTAGATCTGAGTGAGGGTTTGATTCCCAACGCAGTGGATGTGCTGAATTTTTTTTTATGAAGAGCTGGTTTCCACCCTGTTTTATAGATGCCACAACTTGCAGTAGATCTGGGTAAGGGTTTGAGTCCTGACGTAGTGGATGTGCTGAATTTTTTATAACAAGATGGTTTCCAGCCTGTTTTTGTAGATTTCACAACTTGCAGTAGATCTGGGTGAGGGTTTGATTGGATGCTCTGAATTTTTTATAAAGAGCTGGTTTCCAGCCTGTTTTTGTAGATGTGACAACTTGCAGTAGATCTGGGTAAGGGTTTGAGTCCTGATGCAGTGAATGTGCTGAATTTTTTATAAAGAAATGGTTTCCAACCTGTTTTTGTAGATTTCACAACTTGCAGTAGATCTGGGTGAGGGTTTGATTGGATGCGCTAATTTTTTTATAAAGAGCTGGTTTCCAGCCTGTTTTTGTAGATGTCACAACTTGCAGTAGATCTGGGCGAGGGTTTGATTCCCAACACAGTGGATGTGGTGAATTTTTTATAAAGAGCTGGTTTCCAGCCTGTTTTTATAGATGTCACAACTTGCAGTAGATCTGGGCGAGGGTTTGATTCCCGACGCAGTGGATGTGATTTGTAGAACATATGTTGTGGACTGATAGTGTAGGGAAGGGCGATAAAAGTATAAATAGTATGAATATGAAGAAGTATATACTAAGTACATGATTGCAGTATTTTGCAGTATCCTCCCTACTCATAAATACAGTGATTTCTAAGATAGTGTGTGTGTATATATATATATATATATATATATATGTATTTAGCAGTATCTATATAAATGCATCTGTATAGGTAGCAGCCTGGGTCCTGAATTTCATCCAAATGTCATTCATGAAAAAACACACACATCGGTGTTGTATTCCATCAGCGCATAGCAACATAAGTGAATGGAAATGGTGGATTGGTACCTTTCAATTACACAGCTAATGCATGACACTGAAAGTGGTTTTATCAAGATCAGATCGGTTAGGGCAATTTGTTCTTTTCATCACAGTTGTGTGATCTCAGTTATTATATTTATACTTGCAGGGGTGTGTGGATGCAGCCTCACCCTCATGTGGCGTGCATGGGGTTTGACCCCTGCAGAAACAATAGTGTGTGTCGTCTTGTGTGCTTTACTAAGGACGTTTTGATGGTTTGCACCCAATATCTTGAATTTTGATGTAATATAACATCAATGATTCACTATAGGGTCTAGGTAGTAGAGGCGTGTATGTCACAGCCCACCATGCTGTAGGGTGCAAAATATTTTAAAAATGAGACCATGAGTTTCAGAATTTCCTCTTTTTCTTCTACCCACAGTTTACTTCTCAGATTGTCAAGACTTACAGAATCAAGCCTCAAACACCTGCTAAGAATTGCAACAATTGCACCAGTTGCTAAACAGTAAGCAAATACCAAAAACATGTGGAGCACTGCATCAATAATGACAACATTGTGGCTAAACACTACAATAGCAAAAAAAAAAAAAACTAGAAGAAGCATTAAAGCAGGAAAGCACAATCAGTCTGGACCCTATACAACACAAACTGCTGCTACCAAATATAAACAACCCACAAACTGATATCTACATCTATGCTAGAAATCACATCTGTAGAGTGGTAGCACTATATAAAACAGTGTGTGGAAGTTGTAAATATTACTGAACTTGTCTCTCTCCAACCCCTGACTATCATATGACTCAGTTGTTGATATAATAATTGGGGGGGGGGGTACTTACAAAGAGTATATCTTTTTCTGAGCATCCCAGAAGCATTACAGATCATGGAAACCAGAATGCATAGAATTATGCAAACTAATGAATGCACCACAGGTCTGTTCACAGAATGCTTTTTTTGCCCTAAGGAGCAACACCTGAAACTGATTTCTACATTTCTTAAGTGTAAAAGGCCAACGTTTAGGGAGGTATGCAACATTTTTCCAAACTTTAATGGGATGGAAGGGCAACATAATCATGTCTGAGTACAAAACATGTATTTTTGGCTACACTCATGGCAGACTATACCTTTGTGTGTACATGTTGTAGAAGCAGCATCTTCAAGATGAGTTACCCACTATATAACACCCTGGCCACCTATTGCCCCTCTCTCCATTACACACACACACACACACACACACACACACACACACACACACACACACACTCTCTCTCTCTCTCTGCATTGCATGACACAGCACCTCACAGAAACTATCCAGAAAGGCACAACAGAATATGTTAAATGTCATGGGACACATATATGAGCACAGAAAAATGCCAAGCATTAAAACATTTGTTTAATTTATTAAATAACATTAACACAAATCTTCTCTACACACATTTTAAACATGATACACATAGCTGACAGGAACAGCATGGTTACTAACAAGCAATCAAAAATGTGCTTTCAAACACAACACAAAAGAATACTTGCTTATGGTAGCCCTGTCCTCGATGCGTTTAGTAGTAATAACCAATATATAGATGCTACTCACAAATGTGCTGCAAAAATGCACAATTGTTGGTTAACCACAGAAGTAGAGACAATTTGTGTTTAAATTGTTTACATACAATCATCACAATGTACATAGTCAACTAGCAGTCACATGGCATGAAAAGTGTCTGTCACATCACATGAAAATGAAGCATGAAGAACACCCAGAAAACAATTACTGTGCAACAACCATGACACTGATGGGGGAATATCCACAGCCATGTGCACACCTCCCAGTACCATCAAGACATGTCAGTATACTAGTGCACCAATCAGCAGAATGTGGATTTGATGGGTTTGCAACATCATGGAGAAATATATGCAGTATAATGACACAGCTCCAAATCAGGACAGCTAATAATATTTTGACAAAAACTATATCAAATAAAAAATGTGATCAATGCAGTTTTCAAATATCTGATTTTCTTTGCTACTATACCACTAAATCTTATCTAACTAACTCCAAGGTTATTGCACGTTGCATCAAGGACATGCCCAACCACAGCAACCTTACTCATGCAGTACACATTCTGATCAAGTGCGAATTGTCAAGCACTTGATCATTCTCTTACTGTTCAGGCACCCAGTGACAGAAGTAGAGACTTGTATGGTAACACGCATGTGATGGGGCATCCCTCACAATGTCAAGAATAACCCCTAAAATGCTATTCATGTGACAAAATACAACACACACATAAATACAGGCAAAGAATCCAGTTCTCTGGAAAATGATAAAACAAATACTGAAGGGAAGATGTTTATCACATAGGTTGCATCGTATACACTTTTGCATCTACCTGGACATGCAGGATATGTGCTGTGTAGCTCCAGTATTATATTTCAGTATCAGGAATTTGTACCATGATAGAAAATATGGTGTATTCTCCAAGAACATGCACTGCCTACACAATAGTGTGGTATACAGCTCATACTATATGTTCCATGCTCATAGGTTCACTATGAAGCCAGTGTCCCAAAGGTATGTATCACAAAAATATAAATACAGTTCCACAATGTACTGATAATATGGAATTGCACAACAGTTCATGAACAATTATTAAGCTGCAAACAACTATGATACACAGCATACAAGGCTGTATAAGGCATGCAAAAACATAAATTATCCTTATGCACGAGTCCCAGCTTTATCAGATCTTTGACATATGGTGCCAAATGTTTTAAACTTATTCAACACTCCCCATACCAGTACAACTACGGATATGACACAAACATCGTGGATGTGAACAAAATGAAATTGTATATAAATGTGAGTGTGGAAGCCCATCTAAGTGGCAGTACTGCTGTTTCTGCACACAATAACACAGTATGGGAGTGCGTGCTGTTCAGACTTATTGTGCACATTAATATAACATACATAGACAAATGTTGTACAATTACTTCTTGGGTTGTCAGATATAGTATTTCACTCACCTTCTCTTCTTATCTCCACTCTGCCACCCATACCTCTCAACCTCTTAAAGTAAGAATTCTAATCAAAGCCAAAAATATTGGAGTTTAACTATTGCTCTTATGAACTTTGAAAGTTGCTAGAATAACTATTTTTGCATTAGCATGCATTTTCTGAAAGATATGAAGTCTGAGAATTAAATGTCTATAGTTATGTGACATTAGTCCTCAATGATCTGCCAAAAACACACATTTTATGAGCAACAGACCAAAGATATTAGGCAAAAATCTGTACACTGAGATTCTCGACAGTAGAGAGGTATCGTGACACCTGTAGGTACTGCTCTGATTAACTAACAATGTGAAGTTGTTCTATCTCGCCGTTCATTCTTACAGATGGGTTCGGAGCCGATCCTCGGCTCTGAGTCGGCCTACTACAAAACTTGAGGTTTTCAAATAGCTCGAGGCCAAGTCCCTATCACATGATGCACCTAGAATTACCCCAGATCTAGTTTGCTGCTGCAACAGATCAGAGGTTCTCGCTAGCTCGGGCCAGTAAAAACCTTACTTTTCAATATTTCTCAAATATGATTGATATTTTCTTCTAAAAAGTAGTTGTAGTTAGTTAGTTAAGCTCTTATAGCTTTCTGTGTAGTTTCCCTTTCTGTTGCTGTGCTTTTTTATATATTAATATTTGGCCTTGTTTTTCTTAGGCCTAGTTAAACTTTAGTGTTAAAATACTGTTGAAATAATGACCTTCTGTCATATTTTTTTTCTTAGAAATAATTAATTCTTAAGAGTGTGTGCTTAGTGACCTTTTGTCACAAGCTTTAAGATTATTAGAGTTAAGTTTAGTCTGTTATCAGTAGTAAATAGCTTTGTTGTTTGCATTTAAATAGTGACTTTCTGTCACAACTTGATATATTATCTGCTTAGATAAATTTTGTGTGTGTGTGTGTGTGTGTGTGTGTGTGTGTGTGTGTGTGTGTGTGTGTGTGTGTGTGTGTGACCTGTCAGCCATAGTTTGGAAGGCTTGTGTCTTTTATATTTATCCTGTATTTTTGGAAGGCTTATTGTTATAGTTTACAGTTGTTGGGTGTGTCTAATTTTTTGTCTATGGCTGATGATAAGGACAAACACCCTAAGTTAGGGTTTAAAAATGCCATAAATGTGGGCAGAAAATGTCTGTCACTGACAGTCATGTCAACTGTGTTTATTGTTTAGGAGCTTTACACTTGCAAGAAACCTGCTCCATATGGCATTCCTTTTCTTCTCGGGTTCTCCAGGAGAGAAAGAGAAAACTTATTGATAGGGGTTTACTGAAACCTTCTTTCCAGGAGGCTTTGAGTGACCAGGATGGATCCAGTAAGTCCTCAAAGTCTTCCAAGACTTCCACTGAATCAAAAAAATCTAAATTGTCTGTGACATCGGCTCCACGGGTCTCGGAGCCAACTGTCTTATCTTTTCATAGCCGGTCCCTGGTTTTGGAAAATCCAAAATCTCCATTGTTACAGTCGGTACCACCTTCGATCCATTCATCTCAGTCTTCCATTAGCCTTTCCAGTTTGGATGTGGATTGTGTGGTGCAGAAGCTTTTACAGGCACCGGCCTTTGCAAAATTTTTATCGGCTCTGACCCAAGCAGCTTCGGAGCCAAAGACCCTTATGCCAGCTACAACTCTTCCTCCTTCGAGCCATACCAGTCCTTCGGAGCCAGAGGAGTCAGACTTGTTGATCATGGAGCCTTTGGAGCCGACGTCTGCTCCAGTGTCTTCGGCTCCGTTTACTCTGACATTCTCGGTGCCGATCGAGGACTCTAGGAGCCGACAGTCTCTGGTCGGGTCCAGGGAGGATAGTCGGACCAACTTGTCGGTTATGACTCTGCCTCTCGGGGTTTCGGCTTGGATGAGCTCAGCTCCAAACTTTGCCTCAGAGCACACTGTCCCGGTGCCGGGGTATCGACGGTTTCCTCAGATCCATTGGTCCCTTCGCATCAGAGCAGAGATGCCTTCGAAGCCATGAGGAGAGTTATGTCTCCTTAGACATCCTTGACCTCAAGTCTGGCTTCTTCCTCCCCTAAAGCACCTTTGTTTGCTTCTGCTTCACAGATCCTGACCAAGCATAGAGACCCAGAGCCTCAGGAAGCCCCATTGGGTGGCCCATGCTCTTCCGAGACCTCACCAGAAGCTCCCACTAATGAGGTTCCCAGGAAGAGAGTTTTGTAAGAGGAAACATCTAGACTCCCCACAGACATCCCTGACATCTGATACTGACTTGGATGAATCAGAAGGGTCCCCACGGTCCCCCTCTGATGATATCTCATTTGCCGAGATACTAGAAATCCTTAGGCAGAGGGGTGACTGGCAGTCCACAAACCCTACTGAAGACGAGTCGGTTCTCCTGAAGTCTTATGGGTCTCAGCCCTCCACCTCTTGGGTGTCTCCACCCTTTGATAAGCTTATGCAGCTGGTTTCTCAAAGGGCGTGGGAGTCTCCATACACCATGGAGCCTGTCCCTAGGAGGCCTAATAAATTTATCTTTGCTCCCCAAGACAAATTCTTTCTGACCAAGGGTGTGTCAGTTGATGCCATGGTGGTGGCAGCAGCAGCCACCAAAAAGGAAATTTCAGAAACTTCCTCTTCTATCCATCCTCCTAAAAGAGATTCCAGGATCATGGATAGATATGGGAAGCGCACTTATAGTTCAGTGACTTTTGCACTCCATTCGCTGAACTACCTAACCCATTTCACGAGACTGCAAAGAGATCTCCTTAAAGAGCTGGGAGATACTCTTCAGGGTACAGTAGCTGCAGGAGCTTCAGACAAAGTTGCCTCCCAGCTTGCTGCCCTCACCTCCATTGTTAACGTGTCCATGCACCTCATTTCGTATGCAGCTGATGGAACGAGCAGGGCAGTGGGTACAGGAATTGCTCTTAGGAGACACTCCTGGATGCGCTTGTGTTCCTTCATGGAGCCCTTCAAGTCATCCTTTGTGAATACCCCTTTTGATGGCTCGTCCCTTTTCAGGCCCAAAGTTAAGGAAACTTTGACCAGGTGTGAGCAGGAAGGAAAGACTCTGTCTGCCGTAGGAGTCCATTTTTCCACCTCTACCAAACCCTACCCCAAGGGTCAAAGGAGAGGAAAAATTTGGTTCCGAAAAGCCCAAGGAGCCTTTCAGGACACATGTGGTGAACCCCCCTCCAGGGGCAGAGGAGGGGACAATTATGGAAGATGCTGCCCTCAAGGCAGAGGGGGTCCACAAAACCAGGGTGACAGAGATCACTTCTTTGTGAAGCCCTACCAGCGTTCCTGAAAGGAGGCCCGACTGTCCTACTCTGGAGGCAGTCGGGGGTCACTTATCTTTGTATCCAGATGCCTGGCTCAAAATAACAAATGACAATTGGGTACAAATTATCATTTCCAGAGGATACTTCATTCCTTTCGCCACACCCCCTCCACTGACAAGGAAAATCCCGGACGTTCCACCCAGTTACAGGGAACAGGCAACAGTAGAGGTCCAAATGTTGCTGAGAAAAAGAGTCATTCAACCAGTCCCAGCAGCCCTGATAGGATCCAGAACTTACTCAAGATTCTTTTTAGTTCCAAAAGGACAGGGGACTGAAGACCTATATTGGACCTCAGCAGACTAAACAAATCTGTCAAGAATGAGAAGTTTTGGATGGTCAGTCTTCAGTCGATACTTCCCTTTTTAGGGAAAGACAATTGGATGTGCTCGATAGATCTCAAGGATGCGTACTACCACATAAAAATGGCCAGACCATCCAGGGATCATCTGCACTTCCAGCTGGGAGCCAATCATTACCAGTTTCGAGCCCTGCCCTTTGGTCTCACTACAGCCTCAAGAGTGTTCACCAAATGTATAGCAGTGGTCATGGCTCACCTGAGACGTTTAGGATTCCAGGTGTTTCCGTACCTAGGTGATTGGCTCCTCACCGCCACCACAAGGCATCAACTCATTCAAGCCGGGGACTCCACTCTGTCACTCTGCAGCCAGCTGGGCATTACATTAAACTCAGAAAAATCTGCCTTGTCACCATCACAACACACCATTTTTGTTGGAGCAGAACTGGACACCACCACCACTAAGCCAGTAGAAAGAGTCTTACTATTCCATCAGCAGGTCCACAATCTGATATCCAAAAACAGGGCTCGAGTATCAGAAGTTCTAAAATTGTTAGGTATGATGGCAGCTGCAATTCTGGCCATACCGCTGGTTCGCATGCACATGCGGATACTGTAATGGCTGTTGTTCACTCAATGGTCTTACCAAGAGCTCCCCATGTCTCACCTAATAATGATCACAAACTCTTGGAAAAAAAGATCTTTAGTGGTGGTTGACCTCACTTCATGTCATGATAGGTCATCCCTTTGTTTTACCGCCACCAGCAGCCACAGTGACCACGGACACTTCCCTGATAGGATGGGGGGGGGGGCATTTTCAGGGAAGGATAGCCAAAGGCACATGGACCGATCAAGAGACACACCTGCATATCAATGTCCTAGAGATGAGAGCAGTACTTTTGGTCTTTCAGTACTTCCAAAACTCTCTTCCTCTGGGTACAATTGCGATTCAGACAGACAACATGTCAGTTGTCTGCTACTTGAACAAACAAGGAGGAACCAGGTCATATCCCCTTTGTCGCGAGGCCCTAAGAGTATGGCAGTGGGTTATATCCACCCAGCACTTTCCGTTAGCAACGCACATCCCAGGGAAATCCAACATGATAGCAGACAAGTTGAGCAGAGCAATTTTGTTGCCCCATGAGTGGTCCCCTAAGAAAGAAATAGCGGACAGGATATTCTGCAGGTGGGGCCAGCCTTGCTGCAACCTTTTTGGCAGTCACATGAACACAAAATGCAGAAACTACTTTGCCCTGATTCCCCCTCTGGGAGAAGCCCCAAGGGACGCACTCGTTTACGATTGGCCTCCGGGTCTCCTCTATGCATTTCCACCAATCCCGTTGATACCCAAGGTTCTACAGAAAGCAAAAACCCTGGGAAGGACCATCATTCTAATAGCCCCTCATTGGCCTCATCAGATTTGGTTCCCCTTCCTTCGACTTCATCTTTTGGAGGACCCTTGGATTCTGGACTCAGTTCCGGACCTTCTGACACACTCATCTGGGGAACTTCATTCCTCTCTGCAGTCCCTGAAACTAATAGCTTGGCTGCTCCAATTCCCATCATAGCCAGGTTCCATAACCTCTCCAATGAGACAAAGCAAATTCTCTTATCCTCTCATAAATCTTCTGCGAGGAAGCTATACCTTAGCAAATGGACACAAATTTCTATATGGGCCTCTAAAAATAATATTGATCCTTACCAAGCCCCCATGTCCTTCATTTTAGAGTTCTTGACTATGATTTTCAACAAAGGAGCTGCAGCAGCAATAGTTCATGTTTAGCTTGCTGCCATTTCTAATTTTCATCTTGGATTTGAAGGATTGAATATTATGTCACACAAACTATCCAAAGCCTTTCTGAAAGGGACCTTTCATCTCAGACCACCTGTGAAATCTCCGTATACCCCATGGAATCTAAATTTTATGCTTTCCCGCATTATTCTTCCTCCATTTGAACCAGCTTCCTCGTGTGACCTCAAATTTTTGTCATAGAAGACTATCTTTTTAGTAGGTATTACTTCTGCCTGTAGAGTGTCAGAGCTTCAAGCCTCGTCCATTAAGCCTCCTTATTTGACTTTCCATGCTGACAGAGTCTCACTTTGAACAAACCCCTCCTTTTGCCCAAGGTTTGCACTGAAACTAATCTTAATCAAATTATTGATTTGCCAGTTTTCTTCCCCAATCACTCCAACAATCTAGAATACATGCTGCACAAACTTGATGTTCACAGACAGCTCAGATTTTACTTGGATAGAACAAAAGATTTTAGGAGATCTGAACAGCTTTTTGTTTCCTTTTCAGACTCCAGGAAAGGTATGGTATGCCAGTGGCTAAAACAACTCTGTCTAAGTGGTTATCTGATTGTATCACATTTGCTTATTCAGCTGCCAATATGCCCTTACAACACAAAATTAAGGCTCACTCAACCAGAGCAGTTTCTACATCCTCTGCCTTTTCTGCCAGACTTCCTGCTGATAACATTTGTGCAGCAGCAGCCACTTGGTCGAGACCTCATACCTTTATCACTCATTACAAAGTTGACAGGGCCTCCAAGGACAGGGCCTCTTTTGGGTCTACTGTCCTGAAAAACATAGATAGATGGTGCTTGGGGCGCTATCCATCTGTAAGAATGAACGGCGAGATAGAACATCACATAAAGAAGTTATGTACTTACCATAACTTTCCATGTGAGTTGTTCAGCTCACCTTCATTCTTACTTCCCTCCCTCCTACCCCCTCCTGGGCTTTTAGAAGACCAAGATGCTGGATCCTTCCTGGTTGCTCAATCCTTCTATACTTTCTCTTATGGAGTGATAGAATGACATATCGTATTATTATACGCAGCAAACAAGACCTGCGGTAACTCTAGGTACATCATGGGATAGGGACTTGGCCTTGAGCTATTTGAAGACCACGAGCTTTGTAGTAGGCCGACTCGGAGACAAGGATCGGCTCCGAACCCATCTGTAAGAATGAAGGCAAGATGAACAACTCACATGGAACGTTATGGTAAGTACATAAATTCTTTATAAGTTCATTGGTTGCAGCTTTCCAGCGACACCTCTTTGATCTGCTATTTATTCATTTATTGAACATGTTCTGGTGTAGCTGATAGAGTACTGTTAAGCCAAACATGTCAGAATATTTCAGGGCATTGGCTTTGTACTTCCCATAGTCATCTTGATTAAGCCCCTGCTTCCTTTACACTAATTTATGATCCATTTGCCATTCCACTCAGCAATCTGCTCAGAACCAGTGACTCCTTCCTTTAAGACATGGGTCCTAACTCAGTAGTGTCTCTGTCCCTCTCCTTCGGGTTTGATCCCCACATGGGAAACCATGAGATCATACTCATATTTGGGATGGTGGAGGTCTGAGAGCCTGAGGCTGTATTTAAATATCTTGTAAATGAAAATAGAGTGATTAAGAAGTAAAGAGTTGCCAGTAAACATGAAGCAGTTGCTACACTACCTCAAACCTCCTAGAGTTGGCAGATTGGCAAGGAAAAAAGTATAAGCAGGCTATGAGTCCATAATGGTAGTAGCTATATCTATGCCCAGTATCAAATGTTGTAATCAAACAATTAGGGAGGGTAAGAAGTGTGATTCAAGGGTAGAATCCTACAGTTGTAGTGCTACTTAATAGCTAATTCAGAACATTTGCTGCACCTACATTGCTTAAATAAAAATGGCACTACACAAATAAAATTAGGAGGTACACACAACAGTTAGGTAACCTGGGTGACACGCTGACTAAGCACAGCAAATAATTACACCAGGTTAACAACAGGTAATGATCTACAGCACCCCAAGCAGGAAAGACTAGCTGACTTGAATAGAAGTACTAGTTGAAGTAAGCAATTAGATGTGACTAGGTGACATCTACAATGATGGTTAGTGAACATAACAAGGAGCAGCAACCAACAGGCAATATGCCACAAGCAAAGGACAACTCCAAGGAGGTGCAATATATGTCACAGTATTAATATGTGATTCAAGCAGAATACAGTGCACTATACAATGCAATATGAGTACATGACCAGTTCAGAATGCGACAGAATGTGATGTACAACATAATTGGATATAGCATTGTTGCTGCACAGCAAGAGGTTCTCCCGTTTGATTCTCATCTGGAGCGCCTTCTGTGTGGAATCTGGATGTCCTCCTCGCAGTCGAGTGACATTAAAGACATGCAGGTAGGTGCGAGCGTGAATGGGCATGCCTTCTTTGAAGGTTGGGCGCCGGGCTGGCAACTCGGCACCGTAAAACTCTACTGCCAATCATGAGCGGACTGGAGTTCCGCTGTGACGACCCCTAACCAGGAAAAGCCGAAAGTCTTTACAACTCAATACAATGACAGTGCAAGATGAGACACGATGTGATTATATGACAAAATGCACACAGTGCTGATCAAGACTATAGTGCAATATAATGGTTTTTACAACAACAGATCTGTCAGGGAGGAAAGTGCTCAATACAATGTAACATTATGTGAGTAGGTGCACCCCAAAGACTGAGTTACAAGAAGAAACTGTAGGGCAAATACAAGAACAGATCTGTCAGGGAGGAAAGTGCTCAATACAATGTAACATTATGTGAGTAGGTGCACCCCAAAGACTGAGTTACAAGAAGAAACTGTAGGGCAAATACAACAACAGATCTGTCAGGAAGGAAAGTGCTCAATACAATGTAACATTATGTGAGCAGGCACACCCCAAAGACTGAGTTATAGGAAGAAACTGTAGGGCAAATAAGACAATATGAAAAAAGAGCAGTTTCACACAAATACGTTATAAAGGAATCAACCTTACCTTGTAGTTTTTTTAAATATTTATTTATTAATTTATTTATTTTGCTTTTGTTTACCAGGTTTGCCCGACTGGGTTTATTAAAAAAATCCTTTTCGGCCGATGCCGTAGGAGAAAATTTCCAACATACAGCAAACATTTTTTTAAGTATTCCCATTCAGTAATTCACATAAACAGATATTAAGTAATATATATTAACAATTACACATTAGTTTGCTAATTAGATTACATTCATATGAAATAAATATTACATTATGAGTGATAATTATGCATTAGTAGATGTTGAACATTGACAGTTTGAAGAGGTGTATTTCTGTGTCAAATATATAATAAATCATGTAATCGGTGGTTAGAAATTCAAAGAAATGGAGGTGAGGTAAGGAACTAGGTAGGGCAGAAAATGTTAATACTGTAGTTAATAGGTGAGGTTAGGGAGAGTTGTCTAATTGTTAAGGTCTTTACCTCATGCAAGGTACAGGGAGTGGTAATCAAGGGCTGAAAATCTAAGAGCTAAACCAATATCCAGGTGAAAAATCTGAAACCTTATCATGAGTGGGTCATTAACTGTACTGGACACCACAGTGTGGCTGAAGTCAAGATATCATGGAGGTCTACAACAGTCCTGAATTTATATTTCAGCAGCTCCCATTAAATCTGGAACTTTCCCACTAGTAGTGCACAATCCAAGTTGACAGTTCTCTCTACAAACAGAAAAAAAAAGCTTGTGCATCTTCTCTCACTAGAGACAAAATGAGCACCAAATCATGTACTGGAAGAACAGACTAGCTCCCAAGGTGAGCTATGTTAAAAAAAATATCCAATATGTTTATTAATCTTTTTTTCTCCTCTTCCTCTCTAGTATGAAGTTCTAGATTGTAAAGACTGCAGTCAAGCGCATTGCCAGTTCTCCCATCTTCGCATTTGCTGGGTGCACCTCACTGGTTGGGGTGCTGGAGGGGTTGGTCTGAGACCACAGGTGGTTCTGTACAATTACAGTGAAAGTTCTGGTAGTTTACCCCTGTAACTATCACAAGATGTATTATACCCTAGAAAGTCTTAGTACATACCATTCTGAACTAAGTATGATCTGTTATTCACACTGTGTGGCTTACATGTACTATATAGATGAACTACCTGCTTGCTACAGGCTAGCATATTGCTTTTGCAGTCAATCTGCAGAGCTGAACTTGTATCTGGTGCTGGCCTGTGTACTGGTCCTATATAGTGTGGACCACGTCTCTGAATCCTACATATTGTTCATTAAGTGGGACCCTACAGATGGCTCATGTTTTAGAATATTGATTATGGTTATATTATAAAGTTAAATGCTTACTCAACACTGTGGCTTTAATCAATAACTCTGGACCACATTTTAAAAGCCACCTCAGGAGCTTTATATGATACAGACATTGTGCAGTTCCTTCCCAGAGAGGTATTTCATAGTTCTGTTTATTTTATATTTATTTATCATTTGTTTACTGGGTAAGTGGGCTGGTCCTAGATTCCTTTCAGCTATGACCCAGGACACAAGATCAGGGGTAATTACAACATAAAAACAAATAGACAATTTACAGCAGAGAGATTGGACAGCATGTTTTTGGGAGTGTGAAGGAAACAGAAATATCTGAAGAAAACCCAGACAGGCAGGAAAAAAAAAAAAACAGGTAAATACCAAACAGTTACTGTTTAAAATCCCACAAACAGTATGGTGAAAATATGGGTAAAATAATAGTTATGAACATTAGTGTAAAGCCGAATGATGTTTGATTCCATATTACTGACAGGCACAGAAAATGTGTGGTGTATAATTGATGTTGTTGTAAGTAATAAAACATTAAGTACAAGCAAAAACTAAAGGACTGTGCCTGACAAAGTTTGCTGCTGACTGCAAACTGTGAGCAGTCATAGAATTTCCAAATGATGTCAACATTCTACAAGAGGGTCTTACACAAATAAATGATTGTTGCCAAAGTCATGGCCTTAAACTCAATGCAAAAAATGTATTATCATCCCTTTCGGTAAGGGTGATGTTCCTGCTAACTACCACATCAATAGCAACACCTTTAGTAAGCACTCAGTGGTGAGAGACCTGGGTACACAGGCTGACAGCAACCTCACTTTCTCCACAGTGGTAAAAAGGGCATTCTATATTGCTCATCTCATAAATAAGAGCATTGCCTCCAGGAAAAAAAAGAAGTTATAACCTCCCTGTACTCTTCCCTTATCAGGCCAATAATTGAGTACAACGGCCCTTTTGGTATATACCTTTCCAAGCACCTGCAGCAATTGTAGAGACCACAGAGGTTCCTCACAAGGAAAATTCTAGGTCTTCAGCATCTGCCCTATGTGGATCGTCTGAAATCACTGTCACTATATTCTGTTTTATACAGACTACTCAGAGGTGATCTCTGCCTTGCATACAAGCCAACCTCTGACCCTGCTTTATTGGAAATGCTGCATCTCCTTAAGTCAAATGGTATATGGGTTACTCACTCTAAAAACCTTAACCTGGTTTGTAACATTAATAGAACCTGCTTGAGGGACAGATTTGTCTTCCAGAACAGACTCCCACTTCATGTCAAGCAGAGCACCCGATTGTCTCTCTTCAAACATAATCTGAACGATTAGATAGGTAACCATAAATTCACCCCAAGGGTTCCACCTGTGTCCCTCTTGGACAGGGGCAATAGGTGCTGATAGTGGAAATAAGGGTGGACCTTACCTAGGCTTGTAAAGGCCCTAGGGCCATTAGCCTAGTAACGTCCTATGATCCAATGTTAGGTCACCTGTTATTTAACAATGACCTAAGAAACAAGTCTGCGTTTTTTTCGTTTTTTTTTAATTAAAGAAATACTGCTACACTTTTTTTTTATTTGCAGTTCTTTGTTTTTTTTATGAAGATTATTATTAGTGAGGTAATACTACAATGTCAACTTATTAACTTTAATGAATGCAAGTAGTAACAATACTCATTTCTATGAGCAGTCCTAGCTTTTTTTCAAAATCTGCTTAGTTATTCATAATATATTCAAAACTAAACTGCATTTATAAAATATATTGTTGCCTATAGTTTATTTTAAAAAAGCTTATCATCCCACTTTGTTGAAGACCAATGAAAATTAAGAATATCTGTGTGTGTGTGTGTGTGTGTGTGTGTGTGTGTGTGTGTGTGTGTGTGTGTGTGTGTGTGTGTGTGTGTGTTCAAAATTGAACTGTACTCAAAAGAACTATAATTTATTCATTTATTATTTTAATTTTAAACAAGCTTTTTTCTGAATGTCACTGAAATGTTATTGTAAACAAGGAAACTTAAGAACATATATAGAATTTATTGAGAGAGAGAGGGAGAGAGAGAGAGAGAAAAAAAAAAAAAAAAAAAAGAGGGAGAATATTATAGCATGTGAAGATGCTGCCACCTACTGGACTAATACTATAACTCAATAACAGAAAAAAGGAATTGTGAATAGGAGTGAGTACTTTGTTCACTTATTCACAATTTCTTGTTATTTAGCTGTTTCTGTCTGAAGTGGTGTAACTTCCAAAATAAATAAATAAATAAAAATCATTCATATCTTCACTCAGGAACTGTAACATAAAATAAAGTTCAGCTCCTTTTGTTCTGCTTAAACCTTTTTTTAAAAGTGCAAACGTCTGAGAGATATATAAGGAAAATCTGCAACCTAATATGAAACTTTTGAATACATATACAAAAATGATAAATGTTCATCTTATTGATCACTGCTGCAGTACTCTTAGCTATATGGGTAATATACTTCAAAGGATATAATAGCCAGCCAGCTTCCAAAGCTTCAGGGCACCTTCCACCTGCCCAAACCATCAGTCAGTTCATGCTGAGCTGATTAAAAAGACAGGTTAGGGTGACAAGCCCTTCAGCACTTTCCTGATGCCAAAGAGTATGCTCAGCTGAGGCTTTTGAGGACTGACTGTCAGCTTGTGTTGTTCCTTTGCTGGGTAGATAAATTCCCTTTTGGGAAAAGCATTCCATTTAAAAAAATGAACAAAAAGATGTTTGTTTTAATACATTCCTGCTCAGGACAGTTATTTTAGATCAGTTAGTTTAACAGACTGTCATGACACTGTATTGTCCTTTTAAATGAGAGCACTCTTTTTTTCCTGTCAGTTTAAAAGTTGTTTAAAGTAACTAAAGAAAGACATTTTTTCTGTGGAAAATTTGTTCTCATTTTACTTTTTTTGGGGGACTGTAAAGTGTTTAAAGTACTTTTTACTGTATTTTATGTGAAAAAGTGACATTTAAAGACAAGTTTGTCTTGCTTTTGCTGCTTGTTTTCCCAAGAAAAGCGGCACCATTTTAAGCTTGGTAATGGACAAACTCGTGTCCCACAGTCTGCCCTTCTTCCAGCCACAAAAAGAAAAAGTTAACCAAACAGCTTTGCTACCACAGCAGGCTAGCAATTTGCTGCAAGTGAGCGACTCTACTGAGGCGATTTGTTGTACTTCAGAGCATTCATTTTTTTACCCCAGATCCCTCTGGTGTAGCACCTCCTGCCACTATGGACAGGGGGTTAGCCACATCCCCTGCAGCTGTTGGGGTCCCCACAATGGGCAAGGGACAGCCACTCTTTTTTTTTTTTCCTCAAAAAACATTTTTTTTTATTTTAATATACCATCTTTTACAAACATTACATGAAAAAAGAATAGATAACATATATACAATCTTATAACTCAATAACTTCAAAACATTATATAACTATATACATTGGTGTTTATACAGGTAAAAATAAGCTTGAACTTTGTGTGGAGATTGAAACATAAAATCATATGTCTTTGTCCATTTTCTCAAGTATTTCCACTATTTTCACTGGTTCATCCAAGAGTTGTAATATGTTGTAGGTCTGTTAGTTCTGTTCTTCATTGTTGATATTTCCATATGTTCCACTGTTAAGGCTAGGTTTTTAAATTCCTTGAACACAGGAGAAGCCATACTTTTCCAGTAATGTTTTTACGTGCTACCGCCAGTAATGACCATAAGATTTTAAAATCTTTTTTAGAACACAGTCAGGAATGGGAGAGTTGAATAAAATCATTGATTTGGTTAATTGATATTTATCATTAAAAATAATCTGGTAAAAGTAGTTAATATTATTCCAATACAGAGTGAGACACTTGCATTCATTGAAAGCATGCTGCCAGTCAGCTCTTGTTTTACTCTGACATCTCCAGCATTGATCCTCACTAGCATATATTATGGCTAAGTTGTGTGGTGTATAAAAACTTCTATGTAAGTATCTCCAGGTGAATAATTGCCAATAAAGTGGCAATGTTAAATGCTTTGAGGATTTTAAGGTAATCTTTTTTTCTTCATCAGCTGGAGAGTGGTTATTCATTCATGTGTAATAATCCCAGTAAGATTTTACTTCATATACTTTTGTCTGTTTTATAATTTTGTAAGTGTTGGATAGGTAACCACCACCCTGGTAAGGTTGTGTTGTGATTATAATAAAATATTCAATGAATTTTAGAACCGCATGTCTGACTGATACTTGACTTCCGCGGTGGTGCAGCGGTAGCGTTGTTGCCTCCCAGCAAGAGGTTCTCCTGTTCGATTCTCGGCTGGAGTGCAGGGAGTGCCTTCTGTGTGGAGTCTGCATGTCCTCCCCGCGGTTGGGTGGGCATTCAAAAGACATGCGTAAATGGGCGTGCCTTCGTTGAAGGTTGAATGTCAAGCTGGCACCTCGGCGTTCGTGAAAATCTACTGCCAATCATTAGCGGACCGGAGTTCCGCTGTGGCGACCCCTAACTGGGAAAAGCCGAAAGACAACAACATGTCTGACTGATACTTGCATTTGTTCTATTTTATTGTAAGATATTGTCTTAGGTTTTGAAGGAGTAACCATAGATCACTGTTTATATTATATTTATTGATTACTTTTTCATTGGTTAACTAATTCTATCAATTGATGCCAAAAACATAATGATTCTTCCTTGAGTATGTTAATTTTATGAATCTGAGAAGTATCCAAGACAGTAGGTGTAAAAGCTATGGGAAATATCAGGAAAAACCAGGAATTAATATTTGGAATTTTATTTATATATTTTTTAAATGTTGTTAATGTAAAGATTATACAGATTGATGACAGTGTGTTATCTTTATTATTTCCTACTAAATAATCTTTTAACATCCAAAGGGTGTTGTCATGATGGATAGACAATCTTGTATATGATTGTGATTAAGTTTTATATAAATCTGTTCATGTATTTGCTTCCATATAGGTAAGTAAAAGGTATTTAGCCATAAAGTTATGTTCTTGACAACAAAAAATAAAATAAATGTCCCAATGTCTGGTAAATTGATTCCATCATCTTTCCAAGTTGGTAAGTGTTAATTCAAAGCAATTTGGGGTTTGTTTGGGAACCGTAAAAAGTTTAATATTAATTTATTATATCTTTGAATTATATTTGTGGGAGGTGGCAGTGAAAAACTTTGTATTAGATATAATACCTTGGGAAAAAATATTGATTTAATAAGAAATAGTCTGTCTCCCATTGTGAATATGTATTTATTCCAATTAGACATTGTTTGTTCTATTTTGTCTAGTATTTTATTATAGTTAAATATAAGAGAGTCAGTTAAAGCATCAAGTAGATTAACCCCTAAATAAAGAATTTTGTTATTAGTAAATATGTATTTGAATTTTTTTTTTTAGTTATGTATTTCTTTTTGGAGTTGCAGGGCATTGTTTTTGTTTTATTTTCATTAAACTGTAAACCCAAAATACTTTGGAAAGTATTTATAGATCTAAATAAAGCCTGCAAAGATTGATTAGTGTCTGAAAGGGTTAAAAGTATATAATCAGCAAAGAGTTGGAGTTTAAGGTTTAATATTTTATTAATGTGTATACCCTGGATGTTATTATCTGATCTAATTTGGTTTGCAAAGGGTTCTATAAGTAATGCAAATAGTAATGATGATAAAGACAGCCTTGTTTAGTCCATTTCTTTATTGGTATGGGTCCTGATCTATGTGATCCTAGTTTAACATATGCTCTGGAGTTTTCGTATAGTGACTGGATAAGAGTATTAAAAGTTGTAGGGAATTTAAATTCTTTTAGGACTAGTGAAAGATAGTTCCAGTTAACAGAATCAAAGGCTTTGTTAATGTCTAAAGAGATTACGTTTAAATCTAGGCCTCTATGTTTGCTGTAATCAATTAATGTTAGAATTCTTTTAAGGTTGTCTGTAGTATTTCTTCCTTTGATAAAGCCCATCTGATCTTCATGAATTAATGATGGAAGTAAATGTTTGATCCTGTCTGCATACATTGCCATGAACATTTTGTAATCTACGTTTAATAAAGATATTGGTCTATATGATGAGCATTGTTTTTCATCTTTACCTTCTTTTAGTATTGGGAATATCAACAAGTACTTCCATGAGGGAGGAATGTTTATATCTTGATTAGCTATGGTATATACTTTTAAGAGTAAAGACAAAGCTTGGTTTGATATTAATTTGTACATTTCTGGTAACATATTGTCTGGGCCAGGTGCTTTATTTATTTTGAGCTTTTTGATTTGTGATTTCAATTCCGTAATAGTGATTGCTTTATTTATAGTATCTATTTGTTCTTGTGTTAGTCTAGAAAGAATATTATTTTTAAGGTAGTTTTTATGTCTTTGACAGGTAATTCTTGGTAATTTAAGGAATTGTAAGAAATATATTGAAGTCTAAAAGCTTCTAAGATACCATCTAAATCTGTAACTTTCTTGTTAGTATTAGGAATATATAGCTCTTTTATTTGTTTAGATTTAATTATTTTTGTTGTTCTATTAGCTAACTGTCTCTGATGTGCTGGATTTGTAGATTAAGAATTTAATTTGATTTTCTCTAGATTAATCATAATTTTATGATGTAATATTTCTGTATATTTGTTATTGGTTTGCAAAAGTTCTTGAATTAAATCCATATTACTTTTTTGTATTTCTAGTTTAAGTTTGTCTGCTTTATTTTGTAGTGCTATCATATACTTATTCCATTTTTTTCTTTTATTAATATACCAAGATAGTATTTTCCCATAAATGTTTGCTTTTAATGAGCCCCAAATATATATTTCTGAGATATCTTCTGTGCTATTTAGTTCAATAAAAGTTTTTACTTCTTTTTCATAAAATTCTTTGAATTCTGTTAATTTTGTGAGCTAAGAAGGTATCATTGTAATGGGTTTTGAATGCATAGGCATACATTCTATCTCAAAAACTAGTGCACTGTGATCTGATAGGGGCAATTTATCATTTTAACTTTACCAATTCTTGTTATTAAGTCATTGGATGCATATATTCTATCAATTCTAGAATTAGGTCTATGTCTATATGAATAGAAAGAGTAGATTAAGGAATCTGGATCTGCAAATTAATTTATATCTTTTATGGAAGCTGTATCTGTAAATTTTATAAGTGCCTTTGCTATAGGTGGTTTCCTTCTTGCAGTTTTTGAGTCTGTATCTTTGTCATCTATTATACAGTTGAAATCTCCTGCCATTATTAGACTACATTTAGCTAATTGTATTATATCTTCTAAGTGATGGTTAACTGTTCCAACTCCAAATCCTGGAATCCAGTATAGGTTAACTAATGTGTATTTTTTTTATTTAATTCCATAGATACTAGACAAAACATACAAGATGTGTCCTGATATGTGTTAATTATTCTGGGTGATATGGCTGTATAACGAAATAGTATAGCTACTCCTCTCTTTTTCTGTTTGCATTGAGAGCTTACTAGCACTGGGTAATTATTGATATTAAGCTGTTTATATCCTTATCTAGTAAATGTGTCTCTTGAAAAAATACTAGTTGTGGTTTGTGTAGATTTATATATTTGAAAAGACATCTCCTTTTATTACTATTATTCAGACCATTAACAGTTATAGACAAACATTTCATGTTTTATTTTGTGTTTAATTTTGTATGACAGTGTATATAAATAATATTTATTTTTGGTTTTAAATTAGAAAAGTGATTCAGATTTTTCCTTTTGTAAAGGTTCTGTATATTTCTTATAGACACCAGACCATTATTAAGAAACAAACTTCTAAACTTGATATTTTAAGGCTATAACCCATCTCCTATTACTATGAAGTAATATACCTCTTTGCTTGACTAGTAAGTCTGCATAAAATGCCTAGGTCAAGCTCTCTTAACCTCTTAACTTGTTTAACAATATTTACATAGTTATAAGGATAATGTAATCAGCTGGTGGATATAATATTTAATTTGTTTCTAAATTAATACTTTATTTAAGTAATTTCTGTGTTTAAAATTGAATGTTATATGTTTTATTTCTATCATGTAAATTGGTAAAAAAAAATCAGAATTCTTAGTTGCATTATGACTATGCTTAAGTGGATCAAAAATATTAGATCGTTTGTATTTATTATTGAACTTACCATTACTCCGTAGAGAGGAAAAGGATGGGGATATTAAAATGTGAGTAATAAGCTATTTTAGTTAACTTGGTATATAACATATATTTCTGTATCAACTGTGTGCTGTTAGATTGCTTAATGTTGCTTTGTGTCTGCTAATTACCTTGATGTGCTCTGTTAAGCAAAGATTTATGATTGTATTGCTTCAACTGCAATAAGTCTTAACTGATCTCCTTTTGATCTTGTAGAATTATCTAGGACTAAAATGTTTTTTATGTTTACAAGATCTAGAATATAAGTTTGATATAACATAAATGTTAGAGCAAGTCAAAATAACATTTGTTGAACAGCATCTAGTCATCTTCTATAGTCTTTCTCCTTCTTCTATTGTTTAACAGTCAGGATAGTTTTATTAATATCATCTGGTACCCTTGTAAGAGGTTTAAGATTAATTATTTGTATCTATATTAACCCTTTATGGGTATTGTTATATTAGATTAGTTTAACATTTGTAACAAATATGTTTAAATAATACAGATCTCAGTTGTGATTTAACTTTTGTTTTATATTGACTGTTTGAATGTACATATCAGCTCACTGCTTTATTTTCAAATGTTTCATAATGTTGGTGTTATTACTTCAAATTAAGTAATATATAATATAATATAATATTCATTATCTTATTAAATTTTGTATGTTTATATGAATATGCATACATGTGTCTGCGTGTGTGCTGGTACTTTGAATCCAAAATCTTCAAAATGTTTAATTTACCAATGGTGTATTATCTTTTACATATGTTATATAATAGTTGTGATGTAAAAATTTTATCAATTTTATATTTTTGTAGCTAATGTATCACACTCTCTTTATTATATTATTACAGTGTGTTAGAACTTGTTTCCAAACAAACTTTGGGGAAGCAAGACTTCTTATTTACATTTGTAATTGCTTCAAAGCAATGTGACAACTTATGTGAAAATATAGTATAGTACAGTTATAAACTTTTCTGTTTTTGTATAATTACACGTCTAAGTATATGATTCAAATAAGGTTGTGTTCTCATGAATGATTAATCTAGACTATATTTAAATATCTGGTCAATATCAGAAATAAGTACAACATGTAAATTATAACATACTCTTACATTGTGTGTATTCAAAATAGCAATCAGTGATGTTTGATTGTGGTATAGTATTTTAAAATATACACAGAATGCTAGAAAAAATGTAACAGCCATGTTAGAAGAAAATATTTTTATATATTCTTATGCTTAGTATATAGTAAAAAGAACCACTGTAAATTTATGTCTCTAAGAACACTTGTGATGAAGAGTCAGAATAATAGAGAATTCAACAATGACTGCTTTAGGTATAAATACTGATCGAACACTGTATGTTTTCAGCATGAATCTGAGGGCTAAACAACTATTTAATAAATGCCAGATTGTCCAATAAGATTTTTATTAGATAGTGTCAAGTTACTAGGTTAGTGCAGGATTATGTCATGTTTAATATATATTATCTTTTACAACTGCATTGTTGGACAGCGTTTACTTTATTCTAAATAATCATCACAATGATTCTTTAACTTGTATTTTTTTTTTTTTAGTATAAGTGATAATATTGAATTGAGTAATTACAGTGTCTATGATTAATGCAACCAGATTGCAAATCTGCATTTTACAACAGTTGTAGGACCAAAAATTATGACTGGTACATCTTTCTTTCTGATTAAAGCATCAAACTCGCTCATCACACAGCTTAGTGGAAGTATAGGAGTTATTATTTGCTTTTTGACAAACATTTATTTATATCAAATAAGTGTGACAGAAACACAGCTTTCAACCTCCTTTCTCCAAAATGAGGAACACTAGCCCTCATAATGTGTAACAAATGGGCAAAATGTGGAACACTTACTAATGGCTTACTAACAGCTTCAGCTAGGAAGGTCATATGATGGCTAAAATATGTTGGTTTTACTTGTAAAAAAGATATTTTAATGAATTAATATGATTCATTTCTATTTACCCATGGCTAGTAGTTAAAAAATTCCTGACACTGAATGTGTGACAGAGCCTTTCAATGTGGAACTTTGAGGAACATGAACTTTTTAAGACCCCAAATGAGGTACGTTCCTCGTAATGAGGAGGTAGACTTGATAACTATGGACAGAAACACCTACAAACTTCCTGCTGTCAAGGGTGTTAGCGGTGACAAAGATATCTAGAAAATACTTCCTATAGTCTGAAGTATCAGCTGAGCAGGAGTCATCATAAAAGATTTTCACAGTCACTACAGTTCTAAATACTTCAATGCACTCAGTTCATGTTAGAACTTAAGAAATAACCTGACTGCATAAGACAAAATCAGTGTGATTTCTTATCTACACTTTCAAATATTCAAGTATCTACATCAGTTATGAACATCATGTAAGTCAAATAATCTCATTGAGTAGAGAACATATCTTATCTGTTGAGTTTATGGCTTAACATTATATACAAATCTATGCCTTACATTTAACTGAAAAAGTTTATCTACACATAAACAGAGATGTAAACACTTCTATGTAGTTTACCAAACAAGTTCTAAATTCACGCAGCCATTAACTGAATTTTAAAGTCAGAGTTTTAGGTCATTTGCATTATTCCTTTTATTCTTTTCGAGCATCTATATATCAAATTATGTATATAATGAGACTTAAACATCATCGACATACGTGGGTATATTAATATGGGTATAAAATGCAGTCTCTAGTTGATTTTTATCAAATATATCAGCACATTATCTTTCTAATAAGGACTGTATAAGAACTGATTGTATAACGCGATATATACTAACTCAGCACAATGTGTATGCACGTTGCTACTGTCTGTTAATAGGGATATCAGCAGATAGCGTTAGTAAGATGTAGGCACTAATTAAGCAGTTACTTTGGTATATTGCCTTGTATTGATTTAGTGTATGTATATAATTAAAGGTTAACGTGTCTTTCTGAAGAAGTCTTGATAATAAATAAGACAAAAGTGGTAAAGTACTGCAAGAGTTGTTGGTGTGATTTACTATTTTTTGAATGCTTTTATTGTCACTTAGTTCATTTCTTAGATATAATTAAAGGTGCTACTACTTTAAAAATCAAGTATTTTTTTTTTAAACACCGCTGGTCCTTGACATTGCTTGCACAAACGTTCAAAGGTCAATGAACGTAAATAGAAAGTGCTTGCAGAGGAGAGCTGAAGTTCTTCAAAGCAAGTGGAGTTATATAATTAAAGTTATCGTCTTGTGAGCCGAGCAGGAAAGAAAAGCAGGTTTATCTCTTCCAAAACGAAGGTAAAGCTCCTGCAGCTGTGTAGTAATACTCGCAAATATGTGATTTGACTGTAATAAATGTACATGGTGCCTTTTAAGTGTATCAAGCATCACTGCCATGGAGCATTAATTAAATCGCGGCTACAAACATTCAGTTTGGTTTAACACCCTTATTTCTAGTATCAGAGCATTTAGTTACAATACCCAGTACATTGAATCAGCCCCAGTAAACATGTCTTTTCCCAATATAATCTCTAGATATTTGTTTATCCATTTAAGCAAATAGGAAAAAAGATTTCTATTGCTACTAAAGTTACCAAATGATTTATATACTAGATGTAAGCTCATATTTTGATATATACACTGACTTTCACTATTTAAAATATTTTAATAGGAAGATAATAATAATAACAACTAGATATCTAAATGAAGAAAGACTGAAGTTGTAAACAGTAGAGTATTTAGATAATGGTTAACATTTAACTATTCTTGTTGTGTTTTGTTAACCTTAATTCATATAAATATATAACCATAAAAAGAAAAAACATATCTGTTGTTTGAATGAGTTTGATGGCAGGCAGTTATTCATGTTGTTTTTAAAGCATTGTCTAAGCTTTTGAATGAATATAAAATATATATTTATTAGTTTTTTATTTTTTTTTTTCTGTTAAACAGTCTTCCAGTTACTTACCTCTGCATTTCTTTTTGGTGTACTATTTGTCCAGGCCATAGATTCTTCCTGTGTTAGGATATTATTGTTGGAAAGATATTTTATAGCTGAATACACTGTTTCAAATTATTTTATTCCTTCTGGTAAGAAGATTCTCAGTCTTGCTGGGAAAAAAGATGAGATTTCAGTTGCTTCTTTTTAAGGATTTTTATTAATGGTGGGAATTCTTTTCTTTTGGAGACCACTTTTGTAGAGTAATCATTATTAAACATGACTATGGCACAATGGCATTTGATGAGTGAGTTAGCCCAGGCATTTCTTAATATAAGTTCTTTGTCCTGTGAGGAGAAAACTCTCACAATTATTGATCTTTGTTTGTTTTTGGTTGTTGAGGTATTCCCTAGAGCTGGTAATGATCTGTGTGCACGTTCAATGCTGTATGAGAGGGCTTCAGGTAATTTCAATATATTTAGGATCCAGGTTGTGAGAAAGTTTATTATATTGTCCCCTTCAGCTTTTTTTGGCAAACGATATATCCGTATATTGTTCCTTCTTGTTTGATTTTCTATATCATCAAGTTTTTCCAATAGTAGTGTATTCTGTTGTAATAAAAATTTAGTTTGTTGTTCATCCTGTGAAAGTCTGGAATCAATGTCATTTAGTGACTGTTCCATAACTGAAATTTGTATTTTTTGTTGTGTGAGTATTTCCTGCAGTTGCTCAAGTTGTTGTGAACACTTCTCTTTAAAAGTGTCCAATTTGCTGTCCATCTTGTTGATTTTTATAGCCAGTTCCTGGATATTGGAGATTATTGAATGTAGATCCTTTTTCAGAGAAGAGTCCTGAGGTGAGTTCTTAAGATGACTCATTTTGAACAGCTGATAATTTTCATTCTCTGGTACTGAATTTGACAGGAATTTGGGGGTGAAAATGAATACAATTTATTCTGTAGTTGCTCCAATGTATTAAGAATTAGTTGGTATTAGAAATATCTTCTACTTGATACTTATTTCTTAAACTTCCTGTCAGGAATAGTAATGAGGCAAGAGAGCCAAAAGAAAGTGCTGCTACCAGATCAGCATCTTGGCCATGCCCCGCGGGACAGCCACTCTTGTTGGCCCTGAGAGAGTGAATAGGGAAGGCTTTCCCTTTAGCCAGAATGCTGTGCCAATCAATGGGGAAGCTGCTGTTGCTATTAGTAATACTGATAGCCCAATTTCTTCTGTCAAACAGAAACAGAAAACTAAATGTGTATCTTCTCCTCAAATTTCCTTAGACACTGGGTCTGGCTCAGGGTCTAATTCAGAGTGGTGATCCTTTTTATAAAGTAGTCTCTGGTATAAGAAAGAGGGATACCTGTTTTTCTGATTCTTCCTTTGGGAGGGGAGGTCTCTGAGACTATTTCCAAGATGTGCCAGTGTTTTCTGTAAGAGAACACTGAGGTTTCTTAGTCCTTCAAAACATAATTGAAGGCATCACCAGACCCCACAAAAATAACATTTGGGGATCCACATTAGACTGGATATTAACATCCCACCCTAACAATATCATCACTGCAGGCATACTACCTAATACCATTAGCGACCACCACCCTGCATATATCGTACGCAAAACCACCCCCAACTCCAGGGCAACACCAATACAAATCAATGAGAAATTTGACTAAGTTCCCATCCATATTTAATGAAACCTTTGCTAAAATAAATTGGGAACCCCTCAAATCCCTGCCACTTAATGAGGCTGTTGAGTTCTTTAACTCAACATTTCTAGACATCCTAAATAGGCAGGCACCCACCCGCCAAAAACGAATAAAACATAACCATTCAAGCTGGCTCTCAAATTCCACCAAAGAAGTAATGTCCACAAAGGATAAAATCTGGAAATCATGGCAGAAAAACAAAGACCCTACAACTCTAATACAATACAAACAACTCTGTAACCAGGCAAAACATCTAATAACCAATGATAAAAAACCCACTGCCTCTACCTACAAGGCCAACATAAAAATAATCCCAAAAAATTCTGGTCCTTCATTAACCATCTATTACATCCAGGTTCTCAAAGCAACCCATCCCCTGACCCACAAAACACCCCCTCCCGAACTTCAATTCCTACTTCATTGACACCATAGCTAACCTAACCACCACCTTTCCTATGGTTAACACCACCACCACCACCACCACCAAGACAGCTAATGACCAAACCATCCCAGAAAACAATCCTACACACAACTCTAATCTAAAATTCTCCCCCATACTCATTGCCACAATAAAAAAAACTTTTACTTATAAACCCTGCACTCTAGCCCCTGATAATATACCCCCACACTTCCTGCAGCTAGCTGCAAACTCTATAGCTTATCCAATCAGCATACTCATTAAAAGATCAATTAAAGAATCCCTTGTCCCAGACATCTGGTAAAAAGCATTCATTCTCCCCTTATACAAAGGCGGCATCAGCACAGACACCACAAACTTTCCCGACCCATAGCTATTCTCTCACCCCTCTCTAAAATACTGGAAACATGAATCTATGCCCAACTCCTCAACCACCTGCTTGAAAACCAAATTCTGTCACCCACCCAGCATGGTTTCAGACTAGGGCACAGCACCACTACTGCCCTCCTCTCCTTCCTTGATACAGTTAGCCAGGCACGGGATTCTGGTAAAATAATCGCTTCTCTTTTCCTCGACCTCTCTAAAGCTTTCGATACCATTTCCCACACTATCCTCCTCTCTAAACTATCTACCCTACAGATTTCCCCACCTACCCTAAAATGGTTCAATAGCTATCTCTCCAATAGGCAGCAATCCACCAAATGGCAGCAGTCTTACTATTCCTTTCTCAGTACTTCCACAGGGGTACCCCAAGGCTCCATACTTGGTCCTGTCTTATTTAGCATCTTTATTAACAACTTTCACACCATTCTCCCACAACAAGTCTCAGTAATCCGGTATGCTGATGACTCTACAATTATATGCACTGCAAATTCCAGCTCTAAACTCCAGCAGATCACCCCAAATGCCCTCATCTCTACTGAATCTTGCACGCTTAACAATCATCTTGCCCTAAATCCCAAAATAACTAAACTAGTAATTTTTACCCCTAAAAGAAACACTCCCCTAGATAAAAACTCTTCAGTATACAAGCCCAAGACAATACCACTATAGAATTTGTCCCACACACTAAATTGCTAGGCATTATTTTAGATGAAAACGTAAACTTTGACCTAAACATAAACAGTAACATAAAAAAACACACCAAAAGCTCGGTATGTTGTACAGGCTCCAACACTTTCTTAGCCCCTCTACTAGACTAACCCTTGCAACTACATTTTTATTATCCTCTCCTCACTAATATCCAAAATTCTACAAAATCCAAGCTTGATATGTGTTACAACAGAATAGACAAATTTGCCACCAAGGCCAAATTATCATCCCACCACTGTAACTCACTGAAACAATTAGGCTGGTTGGAACTCACACACCATCTGTCATTCACCCAGCTAACTACAGCACACAGAATAATCTACAGACCCACAGACTGTCCTGCTCTCTCAATTCTACTTGCCAAATACCAACCAAGGAGGCAACTAAGATCTGAAAATCATCTACTTCTAAAAGTAGAAAAGCCCATCTTACCGGCTGGTCAACTGCTCTACTCCTTCACCGTCGCCAAACTATGGAACTCGCTTCCTCCTTCTATAAGAAACACGGGCAGCACCACCACCTTCAAATACTGAAAAATCATAACAACTCTTCCTGGCTATGTACCTGCTCTATAACAACCCTTCCTGGCTCTGTACCTGCTCTATAACAACTCTACCTGGCTCTGTACCTGCTCTATAACAACCCTTCCTGGCTCTGAACCTGCTCTATAACAACTCTTCCTGGCTCTGTACCTGCTCTATAACAACTCTTCCTGGCTGTGTACCTGCTCTATAACAACCCTTCCTGGCTATGTACCTGCTCTATAACAACCCTTCCTGGCTCTGTACCTGCTCTATAACAACCCTTCCTGGCTATGTACCTGCTCTATAACAACCCTTCCTGGCTCTGTACCTGCTCTATAACCTAATCTCTTCCTTCTCCTTATATTATAACTAAATTCCTGTGCTTTTTACTACTAGTGACTGATGATACTTTCTCTACATTTATTTATTTATTTTTTCTTTCATCACTTGTTGATACTGGTACAATAATGCTGATTAATTTATCTCCGTTTTACCACCCTGAATTCATCTGGCAACCAACTAAATTCCTGCTTTTATGTATATATTCTGTATATGTTACTGTAATCAAACCAACTAAATTCCTGACTTATGTATATACTCTGTATATATTACTGTAACCACTATGTGTAACACTGTTTCTACTTCTGTACCAATTAATGTTTAATTTTTTTCCCTGCATCTATGTTATTGTCGGTGCTTTTCTCCCCGGGCCTCCACTGAAAAAGGGCTTTTTTAGGCCCAGTGGACTTTCCCGGTAAACAAATCCAATAAATAAATAATTAAATAATATGAGCTGTTACAAAAGGAATTTCTAGAACCTTCACCCATTCCTCCAGTTTTGTCAGCCTTGGAGAATGTGTGTGTTACTGCCTGCAATGTTCGTTATAGTCATCCAGCTTCCCCCTAAAAGGGCAGATTGGATGTACTTTTAAGTTTTTATACAAGCTTCCCAAACAGGATCCAGTAGCTTTAGTCAGTCCTACAGCTCATAAGCACTTAATTCCAATCCTACTCTTTCTGATAAGGATGGGAAAATGATTGATAAGTATGGAAAAAAAGTGTGTGCTTCCGAATCTTTGATTTTCAGAATTTTGAATTGCCAGTCTCATATGTTGAAGTTTGTTCTGACTAACTGTGAAAGTAGGATGAAAGTTTGTCTGCAGTTTCTTCTTGTGAGGAAAAATCTACTTTAAATAATTTAGTTTTTTTCAATTGCACAAGACTCTACTCATTGTTTGCAGGGTTTGTATGGCTTAGTTGATACTTCTCCCAGAGCTATGGCCACTGGTACTGCTTTGAAGAGATTTACCTGGCTGCATTCTCAGAACCTCCCAGATGATGATAAAAATGTGATTTTAAATTCTCTTTTGGATTGAGATTTAGTTTTTGGCTCCTCTGTTGCAGAGGTGATCAAAAAAGTGATCAAAAAGTGTGATGAAAGGTATAAGCTGATTTAGGGAAATCTCTTAAGATTCTTCAGCCCTCCTTTTTCAAATTTTCAAAGGGATTCTCTAACCCCTCATCCAATTTTGTCAAAAAACAAAATAACAGTCTCAATAAAATGCAGGTAAACAGATGATCTGATGTTGTCAAATTTCATTCTATCCTCAATTGTTAGGTTTGGATCCATACCTTGGATCCAACTCGGCCATTCCTAAAACTCATGGTGACCAAAAAGCTCTCGAGCCTTTCCCTTATGCATAATACACCAACCCCTAACATACCCAGATCTCGTTTGCCACTTTTTGTAAAAATACGTGGTCAGTCATAGCTCTTGAGTTTCATCAGATAAGTGATAATTTTTTCCTTGCAAATCTCTCTAATTTCTTAGGTTTCTCTCACATACTTATTCACTTACCCTCATACATTATTGTATACCTGTTTTAGAGTTGTTGGTAGTTTTTTCTCCCCATTTCCTGTTATACACACTGGTATAATTGTTTTACAATAGTTGGTATTCTTCTGATTTTCTTTCTCTTATCTTTCAACTTTTATACATATGTATATATATGTGTGTGTGTGTGTGTGTGTATATATATATATATATATATATATATATATATATATATATGCACATATAGTTTCTTTTCTTGTATTATTGTTTTTTGATCTTTATCACTAACGTGGCTGAGAAGGGTACTTCAGGCTTCAAAAAGTGTTCAAAGTGTGGGCACAAGTTGCCTCTTTCAGACGCCCACAATCTTTGTGTTCATTTTTTAGGCTCTCTTCAAGAGAATTGCTCTATTTGCTACAATTTCAATCCCAGGGCTCTGGTGTATAGGAAAAACAAGCTTATCCTGAAAGGTTTGTTGTCATCATCCTTTGGTGAAGCTATTTCTGGGGCTCAGTCCCCCTAGGTTAAAGCTAAGGAATCCAAATCTTTGTCTCAGATGTCTTCCACTTCCTCGGTTCTAACTTCAGAGTCTTCCAGGAAGAGATCTAAATCGGATCCAAAGAGATCTTGAAGTTCCTCTTCTATGGATCCAAAGAAAAAGAAAATGATTGATCCTATATCCTTATATCCAACTAAGAAACATGCAGATCTGACTGTCTTGGGTTCCACTGTTCTTCCAAGAACCAGGTATTCCCCTTCTATTGATCCTGTGCTTTACAGGGTTCCCTCACCCTTTTTGGAAAAGATCCCATCAAAGTCACCTTCCCTTGCCTTGTCTTATTTATCCAGGAGTTTGGGTGAGGAAGATGTGGACAGAATGATGAGGAAGTTCCTGTTAGTGCAGATCCAGGTGGGTGTTTTACTGGCTCCTACCAACTCGGGTCAGGAGAAACCATGCATCTACTACACTATCACTTCATAATCTTTCTCTGATCCCTTTGGTTGCTTCAGAGTCCCTGAATCTGAGTCTTCCAGGTCCATCTGGCTTGGATCCAAAGATGACCTTATCTTCGGATCTGAAGCTAACTCTGAGTGCTCAGGCCGTGACTTCTTCGGATCTGGATATCTCTCAGAGCCAAAGTTTCCTTGCAGATTCAAGGCGGAATTGACTCTGAAGTTTTGGAGCTGTTGCTGCATCTTGGTGCTTCAGCAGTGGATAGCTCAGCTCCAACTTCTTCCTTGGGGAGATGGCTTTTGGGGTGGGGGGGAATAGCAGTCCAGAAGCCTGCCTTCCCAGCACCAAGGTCTTCTTTCTCTCTGGAGTGGCCTACCTTCGAGGTAGTGAAGAGGGTATTTTCTGCTTCAACAGGACATATGGATCCAACCCCCTTAGATTCTCGATCTAGTTCCCAGCTGTCTCTCTGCTTGGAGCCTCATTATTCTACTCTACAGGGACAGTAAGCACAAGAACTTCAGACCACTCAGCAGAATTTCATAGTCTGTTCTGACACCTCCCCAGAGCACTCCACCGAGGAAGTCCCCAGGAAGAAAAAGTACAAGAGGAGGCACTTCGACTCTCCACAAGAGTCGATCACTGAGGATACTGATTTCAGTGACAGTGAAGGGTCCCCAAGATCACCTCCAGAAGATGCCTCATTTGGAGACATCCTTGAGATCCTTAAATAGAGAGGTAGTTGGACCCCCTAGAAACCCTTCATCAGAGGAGTTAGTATTTCTGAAGGCCTTTGGAGCTAGCCAGTCAACCTCCTGGGTTAATCTAGCATGGAATGAGCCTGATGCAGTTGACCCAGTACATAAGAGGCCAGGCAGGATTCTGGCTCCAAATGAGGGAAAGAAATTTTGGGGTAAGGGGGTACCCTCAGATGCCATGGATGTGATGACAGGCACCGAGAAGGAACTTGCTGAAGAAAGTTCCTCTGTTCATCCTCCTAACAGGGAGTCTAGGATGATGGATAGGTTTGGGAAGCATGTCAATGTTTCAGTGACCTTTGCTCTTAGATCGCTGAAGTATTTGACACATTTTATTAGGTTGCAAAGGGACTAGATCAAAGAATTTTCAAAATCCCTTTCAGGGCCAATTCTGCTGAGGCCCAATTGTCTGTGACCTCTCAGTTGACTACCCTCCAGTCCTTCTCAAATTCATCCATGAGGCCTATTTTGCAAGCCACCAAAGGTGCCTCAAGGCCAGCAGGTTCATGCATATCCATTAGGAGGCATGCCTGGATGCACTTATGTGATTTTGCAGAGCCCTTCAAGTCATTGTTCATCAATGATCCCTTTGACAGCAGTTCTTTATTTGGCCCAAAGTGAAGGACACAGGACACATTGTCCAGGTATGAGAAAGATGGAAAGACCCTCTCTGCACTGGGCATATGTTTTTTGAACCCTCAAAGATCTTTTTCTAGGAATCAATGAGGTGGTCAGAAGATGTGGTTCAAAAAGTCCTAGGGTACTTTCCAGGGCACACATGGAGAAAGTACCCCTAGGGGCAGAGAGGGGAACTGTAATGGATGACGCAACCCCTGTGGCAGAAAAGGCCCACAAAACCAGGCATCCAGAGATTTTTTGTCTGAGAGACCCTACCAGCACTCCTGAAAGAAGGCTCACTTTTCCCCCTCTAGAGGCAATTGGGGATTAACTATCCCTGCACCAGGCAGCCTAGCTAAACATAACAAAATATACTTGGGTGCAGAGGATTATTTACAGAGGTTATATAATAGCCTTTTTCCTTCCCTCTCAAACTGTATGCACAATTCCAGATGCTCCACCCAGTCAGAGGAAGGAAGCAGCGCTATAAATACAAAAGCTGCTAAAAGAAAGAGTCATCCAAGAGGTCCCGCCAGACCAGATAGAATCCGGAACTTACTCAAGATTCTCTTTAGTGCAAAAGAAAACAGGGGACCGGAGACCAATTTTGGATATCAGCAACTTGAACAAGTCAGTTCAACATGCAAAGTTTTGGATGGTCATGGTTCAGTCCATTCTAACCTTCTTGAGCAGGGATGACTGGATATGCTCGATAGACCTTCAGGATGCGTACTATCATATAAAGATGAACAGACAATCCAGAAGGTATTTACACTTCTGGCTGGGAACCAGTCACTACCAGTTCAGATCACTGCCCTTTGGCCTCACCACAGCCCCCAGGATGTTTACGATATGCATGGCAGTGGTAGCAGCTCACTTGAGATTGCAGGGATTCCGGATGTTTCCATATCTAGATGACTGAATCATTACTGCTGAAACCAATACAACAAAATCAAATAAAATTATTGGCTTTGGAAACCAGGCTCATCATTAATTTTAATACATTATTTCCATCAGTTTTTAATTTGGAGGTGAATTTGTGTTTTTTGTAAATTCTGTGTACCACTTTAAATTATATGTATCAATTTGGTGGTGTTGATTGATTTGATATAAAAGGACTGTGTTTCTGGTATGTTAATCATCCCTTGAAAGCATCAGCCGAGGTACCAGGAGACACCAGTAAAGTTTTTCTCATCACCCAAGAAGGTTCTTTTCATTTGTTTTTTTTTTTAATTTGGTTTTGTTGTATTGTTTTCAGTATGTCTGCTGGAACCTCTTTGGGTTTGTCTTCATTTGGCTTGCAATTGGTTAATGATCACCTTTCTTTTTTGGAATTATGGAAGCAAAGAGAAGAGAAATACGCCACTGGGGATTTATGGTCCCTGGGGGACGTGAGTCTGCGTGCGAATGATTTTGAAAAGCTGGAGAGACTTTTAATTAAAGAGGTGACTTTATTTTATGATACTAAGCTTCTTGACAAATATGTGGCTTCCATTCTAACTCCTTGCGGTCTCAGGGTTGACCGCCTTCCGGCATTTGAATTTACAGAGGAGGAGTCGGATCTGTTAGAAGAGTGGAAAATTGTCTCATTGGCATGCACTTTAGCATGGTTAAAGATTTTGATTAAATGTAATCAAAGAGCACATGAGAAGGTACAATCGGACATTCTGCATTTACAAGGGGAACTCTCAATGGCTGTTCCCAATGAGTTTTTTCTTGAGAAAATGAGAAATATAAAAATCAAAGTGTCCAAAGTGGAAGGGAATATTATCCTTCGCAAGAAGCGTAAGCTAGAGCGAGATGTGAAGGATTATGAAAGTAATCAGATTTTTTCTTGGCAGAGAAAGTCTAAAAGGGGCAGAGCTAAGAGCCAGCAAAGTGAAAGCATCTTGTGCATCGCGAGATTCGTCTATTTCTTCCAATGAAACTGCATCCAGCAGTAAGAAGAGCGTCTCATTTGAAAATTTAAACATGGAGACGAACAAGACTATGCAGCAACAATGGGGCAGTCTGCAGCAGTCGAGAGGCAGAGGCCAGAAATGGCAGCGAAACAATGGAGGCGGCAGCTCGAACAACAGAAGGAGATAGTAGAAGCACGTGTATCTTTGGACATTGGCACAGTACATCTAGGTGCTGAAGACTTTTTGTTTGATAGGTATGTTGAGTCTGGGCAATTCAACATCATTAATCTTTCACATTTAAATGTTGATTGTGGTATTACGTTTGTGCCCACTTGTTTTCCTAGTTTGGCCGATCAGTTCTTGGAAGTAGGTCATTTTTGCAGGAAATTGAATTTGAAAATGTTTTTCTATAATAAAATGTTCAGGATAGTTTAAACAAAGCAGAGCAAATCAGTGCACAGGAGGAAGTGGATGTGGTGGATTCGGACAGTTCTCTTATGGATGTATCATTGTATGATAACATTTTTGTTAATATCAATGATTATTGCTCTAAATTATCATATGAAGAAGAATGTAATAATGATTTTTTTGCCTGACAATGATTTTGTGGTTGATAGTGATGGTAATGAAGGTGTGGGACAAGGGTTCATCACTGGTTATGGGAAGCTGAAGGTTCCAACTGTTCCATTTGTGAGTCATTTTATTCCTCCCAAGAATACCACTGATATAAATGTTTTTGAAAAAACATGTAGAGAAACTGAATGGGAATATAATGTTTTTGTAAAAAAGCAAAGGGTTTTTAATCTGAGTAAAGAAGAGTGGTCAACTTTACAGACTATACATAATGATAATGAGAACCTGGTTTTCACACAGGCAGACCAAGGGGGCAATTGGGTCATTTTGTCTAAGGAAAAATATAACAGAATGGCTCATCAGTTATTGAATGATGAGAATGTGTATTTGAAGTTAGATTATGATCCAACAGCTAAATTTAATTCCCTATTATTGGAATTATTGGAAAGGGGTGAAAGGTTAGGTTTTTTTTAGCAGTAAAGATGTTAAAATATTGTATGTTAGGAGTCCAAAAAGAGCTAGATTCTTCACTATTCCCAAAATTCACAAAAGTTTAACAGATCCCCGGGAAGACCAATAGTGTTCATAGGTTCATAGGTTCATACTAGGCTATCTGCCCGAGGGCATTTACAAGCCTAGCCCATCGTTTTGTGGCTTACGCCACCCCTTTAGTACGGGGAACTAAACCCATTATTTTGCTGTGCCTCTGTCGAGCAATGACACTGAGGTGATCCCTGGGGTATATCTGCGATCTCCCATCCATTGGTCAAGATTTCTCTTGAACAAGGCCAGCGAGGTGCTCTGCCTCACATGTACCGGGATTTTGTTCCACAGCATAGGGAGTCTTTGGGTGATGAATCTATCCCTCCAGCACGTCCTATTAATAGTCGTGTCAAGGTTTAAGTCTCCCGCCCTTGTGGTTCTGATGGATCTGGATTTTTTGAGGTGAAGCATATTCATCAAATCTGGGTTAGACATGGCCTTGTATGTTAGGCAAAGGTCACCTCTGAGCAAGTGGCGACTGAGTAGAGCTGGAGTTCTTTCAGTCGGGCAGCATAGGACAGATTTTGAGACCCTTTATCCTTTTGGTGAGGAACTTTGTGGCCTCTCCAGCTGCTGCAAGTGTCGGGTCAGATACATTCCGAATGGGGCATTGTACTCAATCATTGGTCTGATGAGTGATGAGTAAAGGGAGACTATGACCTCCCTTGATCTAGATGAGAAACCCTTCATGATAAGGTGGGCAATGTAGAAGGTCTTCCTAACTACTTTAGCTACATGGGTGTCGAATGACAGACTACTATCAACCTGGGTCCCCAGGTCCCTGATAACTACTTCTGCGCTCAGTGTATTGCCACCTATTTGGTAGCTAGGGGTAACCTTGTTTTTCCCGAAGGGTATGACTATGCATTTTTTGGCATTTAACTTTAGGCCGTGGCTCTGGCACCAGTTATCCGTTTCTGTGAGACCCTTCTGAAGGATATCTGTGTCAGATGTGTTTTCTACTATGGCGCCCAGTTTGCAGTCATCTGCAAACTTGGTCAGCCATAACCCTCCTGTGTTTGCTTGTACTTGAGAAGTAGATGCCAAACAAGAGTGGGCCCAGGACTGAGCCCTGTGGGACACCACTTGTGACAGGCTTTGAGTCTGACATGGCGCCAGCAACTCTGACCCTGTGGGTTCTGTCACTCAGCCAGTTTGCAACCCATCTTGTGATGTATGGGTTGACATTTAAGCTGATGAGTTTTTCAATGATACCCGAGTGGGGTATTGTATCGAAGGCCTTAGCCAGATCGAGGTAGGCTGTATGGACTGCCTTTCCCTCATCAATGGCTTTGGTGACTGTTTCGAAAAAGTCAACCAAATTTAAAAGGCATGATCTGCCTTTGACAAAGCCAAACTGGGTCGGATCCAAAGTCTGCAAATTCCCTATGTCTTTATTTATGAGGTCCATTATGATTCTCTCCATGGCTTTGCAGATAAGGCTTGTCAAACTAATGGGCCGGTAATTTCCAGGGTCGGTGGAGGCACCGCCTTTGTGAAGTGGTACCACAGTTGCAGTGCGCCACTCCTGGAGTGCGTATCCAGAGGTAAGACTTTGATTAAACAGCTGTCCTAGCTGTGGGTTTAATTCCTCATTGAGTTCATGGAGCACACAGCCGGGGACACCATCAGGTCCCATGGATGCTGTATTTTTTGCTTTGGAGAGAGCAGTTTTCACTTGGACGTTGGAGATGTTTGGGGGGCTGCAATCATTTGGTATAGATATCCCTCCTTTTGGGGGGGAGGGGGGGGAGAAGTTTGCACTGAACCTGTCAGCCAGTATGTTGGCAATGTCTGTAGGATCAGTAATCTTCACATCATTTTGAACTAGCTCTGAGCATATCTGGGAGTTTCCTCCCAGGTTTCTAACATAGCTAAAGAAAGCCTTATGATTGTCTTTTGAGTCTTTAGCTATTTTTCTCTCGAAATTTGCTTTGGAAGATTTTATGAGAGCTCTTAGATTTTTACTTATAGTGATCAAGGGTGTCTTACCTTTTAAGGATTTTGCTCTATCTTGTAGTAGCTTCCTCCTTTTGTTTGAGGTAGGATCTTATTTACAAAATGTAGGAATTTTTTTAGATGGACAGCTGAAAGACCACACATCACAGGTGCCTTCACATATTAGGAATAGTAAGGATTTTTGTGATTTGGTCAGAGGGATGATCTGGGAGAAGGATTTTTATTGAGTGCGTGTGCATATCAAGGTGTTGTACACTAGTATTAGTCATCCACTGGGAATGGAGGCAGCAGCCAGGATGCTGGGTGAGGGTCCTAGAACCAATTATATTCTACAATTATTGGAATTTAGCCTGACACATAATTTTTTCAAGTTTGAGGATGAATTATATTTGCAGATGGGAGGCACTGCTACGGGTGCCTCTTTTGGACCTTCTTATGCCATCATTTTCATGAATTTTTTTAGAAAATGTGTTTATTTACAATAGTGAGTTTTTTCTAACAAAATAATCATCTATAAGAGATATATAGATGATTTGGTTTTGTATGTAAAGAGGAAACAGGAGATTTTGAATAATTCATGGTGAATTTGGAAAGGAATAGCTTTGGGCTATTGTTAACTTTTAAGATCAATAGAGAGGTTATGCAATTCTTGGACTTGGAACTTTATGTGGGTCAGGATAGATCTGTTCATTTTAGACCTTACCATAAGGAGACTGCTGCTAACAATTTTTTTGTTAGCCTCAAGTATGCATTCCCCCCACGTATTGAAATCAGTACCGTATGGAGAATATAAATGTATTTTTAATAATACATATGATAAGAGTATGGTTTTGGAGGAATTCTCTAAGGTAAGGGGTAACTTATTATCCAGGGGTTATCAGGCAGACTTGTTGGTTAGGACAGAGAAGAGAGTTTTGGGCATCCATGATAGGGGTAGGTCTAGTATTAGGAGGGATAGAGAGGAACAGGCTCACAATGGAGAAGAAGAAAAACTATTCTTTCTTAGTAGGTTTTCTGCTTTCTCAGAAACATCAGGGAATTTGGTCAGGAGATTTTGGCCCATTGTCACGCAAGGGGACATGACCAAAGAGGTGTTTCTGGAAAAAATAATTTTCTCATATTGGAGATTTTTAAACTTGAAGGAGTTGCTTAATAGAAATAGCAAGAAGGTGGGCAATGGTAGTCAGGTGGGTTGTTTCCTTTGTTCCAAATGCAAGGTTTGTCCTAGGGTTAGAAACTTAAATGGCAGCAAGCTTAATGACAGGGTGTACAAAGCCATGCATAGGTTTACCTGTCATTCTAGTGGAGTCGTTTACATTGTGGGATGTGGCTGTTCTCCAACTAAGTGGTATATTGGACAAACTAAAAGGCAAGCTAAAAAACATATTCTTGAACATTTAGGGGATATTAGACCCAGGAGATTAGACAGTGCAGTTTCCCATCATTTTTGGAGTCATCGTGGGGGATCTGATTCCACTTTGTTTTTTACTGTATTATCTAAGCCCATGCATCAGCATGGAGATTTGTATAGGAATAAATTATTGGCTTTGGAAACCAGTTTCATCATTAATTTTAACACATTATTTCCATCAGGTTTAAATTTGGAGGTGAATTTGAATGTTTAATAAGGAAAAATATGGAGATAATATGTGTGTTTTTTGTAAATTCTGTGTACCACTTTAAATATTATGTATCAATTTGATGGTGTTGATTGATTTGATATAAAAGGACTGTGTTTCTGGTGTGTTAATCATCCCTTGAAGGCATCAGCCGAGGTACCAGGAGACACCGGTAAAGTTTTTCATCACTCAGGAAGGCTCTTTTTGTTTGGTTGAATAATTACTGCCCCAACCAGGTATCTACTAACAAGAGCTATAGATCAGGTACTTCAGATTTGTTGTCATCTGGGATAACCATAAATTACGACAAGTCTCATCTACAACCAACTCAAATTTTGGAATTCATAGGAGCAGTTTTCAACAAGACATCTGTGACAGCTTCTCTTCCTCTCTTAAGAGAGTGGACTATAAATGCCAAGTCAAGAGAATAATTTGCAATAAGAATTTCAGCCCATTTGATCCTTCAAGCCTTGGGGGTCAGTGTCAGCTGCCATCATTTTAGTTTCTCAAGCAAGGTTTCATATGAGAATTCTTCAATGGATGCTAGCAACACAATGGTCCATTCTTACCAGTGCATGTCAACAAAAATAAGAGTCACTCAGGCATGTAAGAGGTATCTCTGGTGGTGGATTCATTCAGAGCAAGTGCTACAGGACTGCCCTTTCATTCTCCCTCAGCCCAAGGCCATAGTGACCATGGACACTTCCCAGATCGGGTGTGTGGGAGGGGCACTTTCTGGAGAGAACAGTCCAAGGCACTTGGTCCGCTGAACAGGATAACTTGCATATCAATGTCCTACAGATGAGAGGAGTTCTTTTAGCATTGCAAGCCTTCCGGGATTCTCTCCCTTCAGGGACAATTGCTGTTCAAACAGACAATACGTCAGTAGTTTGGTACATCAACAAACAAGGCTGGACCAGATCATACCCCTTGTGTCGAGAAGCACTCAGAGTGTGGCAGTGAGTGATCTCATCCAACTTCTTTCTCATAACAATGCACATTCCAGGGAAACCAATGTGATAGTAGACAAATTGAGCAGGTCCTTTCTTCTACCTCTCGAGTGGTCTCTCAACAGGAAAGTAGCAGAAATGATTTTCTGCTGATGGGGCCAGCCTTGCTGCAATATTTTTGCTTCTCCCCTAAACAACAAATGCCGCAGCTTCTTTGCCCTAATCCCGCCTCAGGGGGAGTCACCAAGGGATGCTCTACTTCATGATTCGCCTCCCAGTCTGATTTATGCTTACCCTCCAATTCCTATGATTCCAAAATTCCTGCAGAAAGCCACCAAGTTGAAGAGCAAAGTCATCCTCATTGCACCTTACTGGCCTTGTCAGATTTGGTTCCCCTTCCTGTGACCTCATCTTTGCCAACCTTGGATACTGGATCTGATTCATGCTTCTCAACCTCTTATTGCAAGAAATCTAGACAAAGCCTGATAAAATGGGGGGGGGGGGGCAAAGGACCAAAAATAGGGACAGATTCTAAGTATTACACAAACTTAAAAAGCTGCTAGAGTAACAGGGTTCGTGTTAACATACATTTTCTGAAGGATATGAAGTCTGAAACTCAAATGTATGTCCTTATTTAGTGACTTAAGTCCTCAAATCATCCCAATGATGTGACAAAAAACAACAAATTTTGTGGGGGTAATTGACCAAAAATATGAGGCAAAAATCTGGACATTTGAGAGGTATTCTGATTCCAGATCTCCTGTTATATCCAAACAGATATGGTTCATCCAGATATCTCAAACATCAAGCTAACAGGGTGGTTTCTCCAATTCCGTTAATAGCCAGACAACTGATGCTCTCTTCACCTGTTCATCATATACTTTTATCTTCCCATAAACTTCAGCAAGAAAGCTTTATACAACTAAATGGAAAAGGTTTGTTTATTGGGCACAACAAAAACATAAGGTCCCTTTTTCAGCTCTGATACATAACATTTTGGAATTTTTAGCTTTGATCTTTAATGATGGGGCAAGCTCTTCTACTATTAAGGTTAAATTGGCAGCAATATCTAATTTTCATATTGGCTTTGAAAATTCTTCTGTCGCCTCTTCTAAACTTTGTAAAGCATTCATGAGATGCAGTCTTCTACTGAGATCCCCATATGAAGACCCTACTCCACCATGGGATTTGAACTTGGTACTGGAAGCCTTAATTCATTCCCCCTTTGAGCCATCAGCAAAATGTGGCCTTAAATTCCTGACTTTTAAAACTATTTTTCTAGTGACTGTTATCTCAGCTAGAAGAATTTCAGAACTTCAAGCCTTGTCATTGAAACCTCCCTATTTGATTTTTCATAAGGATAGAGTTACACTATGGACAAATCTGTCTTTCCTTTCCAAGGTGGTGTCAGAATCCAATACTAATCAGTCCATTCATTTGCCAGTATTTTTTCCTAAATTTACAAACAAAGGTGAATATATGTTGCACGTATTGGATATTTACAGACAATTATGCTTTTATTTACATAGGGCAAAAGAAATAAGAAAGAACGACTGTTTTTTTATTTCTTTTGCAAATATGAAATTGGGAAAGCCAGTGGCAAAAGTAACTCTAGTCAGATACCTGATAGATTGTATTTCTTTTATCTATAACAAAGTGGGTCTAACCTTACCAAAACCTGTAAGAGCCCATTCAACTAGTTCCATGGCAAGTTCTTCAGTTTTTCTGTCTAGAGCTTCCATGGACGACATTTGAGCAGCTTCAATCTGGGCAAATACTCATACCATTATCACTCATTGCAAATTAGATCTGGTCTCGAGGGGTAGAGCAGCTTTTGGCCCAAATGTGCTCAGGAATATCCTTCCTTAGAGTCCACCTGGGGTCCTAAGTAGCTGGTGACTCTGTCCCAACAGTTGAGGATAGAAAGAAAATTGACAACATCAGATAAAGAGGTTATGTACTCACCATTACATTCCATCTGTGTTGTCCATTTTCATTCTTTCTCAGCTTCCCACCCACCAACCCGCAAACTTCTGGAAGAAAGAGACATTGTAAGGACACCACTATCCTTTATGATTGAGCTCCAGTTATAGTTCCCTCCATAGAACATATACATTTCTATGTATTTTTATTTATTTTTTATTTTATTTATTTATTTTACATTTGTTTACTGGGCTAGTCCAACTGGATACATTTCCATTTTCAGCAGAGGCCCGGGGAGAAAAGCTCCACATTAAAGTTAATACAAACAAAGTCTTTTACATAAAGAAAGTAATTATTTAGTAAAATACATCAGAAATAAGGTTTATTCTAAATTCTAGTAATTAAAAATATAAATAAGTAAGCACATTAACTCAAATTTCTTTACAGTACAAGATTGGCGAGATTATACTTTAGTAAAACATTCAAGAAGAGTCTATTTAAAAAGTAAGTGTAAACCATAGAGAGAAGTATATACATTCATAACAGAGGCTAAATACCAAGGGAGAGGTAGAGAAAAGACTACTCAAGGACAAAGAGTAGAAACAGGAGAGAGAAGGAGATTTAGAGAAAAGTAGTTAGTAGAATCATGAGATTAGTCAGGATTGATGCATGGGCATAGCCAGAGTGTTTTTAGATGTTGTTTGAGCTTTTGTTTAAAGAGGAAGGGTGATGAGATAGAAGTTAGAGTGGCCGGTAGACGATTCCAGTATTTACCTATAGTGTTGGCGAAAAGTGAATCACCTGCTATGTTATTGGACTTACTTAACTTGACCAGAAGTTTATTAGAGGAGCGTAAAGAATTTAGGTTAGAATAAGGAGAAATAAGGTCAGAGAGTATAGGAGTATTTTTAGGTTGGTAAAAAATTCTGGGAACAAAAGTAAGTTGGGAGAGTAATAGTGTATTTTCTAGTTCAAGCCAGTGTAGTTGTTGTAGATTCTGACAGTGATGAGTTCGAAATGGGTTTCCGGTGGCAAATCTAGCAATGCTATAGTATGCATTTGCTAGTTTAGTAAGGTTATTTTTCTTTAGGTTTGTGTATATGGATGAGGCATAAAGAAGAGTAGAAATAAGATGAGATTGTGCAAGTGTGATTTTTGCTTGTGGAGTTAAGAAGGTGTTAATTCTATATAAGGAGCCGCGCTTTCTATTAACAGTTTTAATAGTGTTATTAATATGATTATCAAAAGTGAGGTTATTGTCAATTAAAATACCTAATAGCTTAGTGGTAGAGTCAGGGGCTATATGTGTGCCATTGTTAGAAGTAATTGTGAAGTCTAAGAGGGGAGACTTAATATTAGGCCTAAAGAGTAGGAGTTTGTTTTTTTTAGCATTCAAAAGGAGGCAGCGTTTCAAGAACCATGCCTCAACTGTGCTAAATACATTCTGTGTGAGGGTTAGTAGTTCAAGGGAGGAGTTTGCAGAGCATATGAGTGTGGAGTCGTCTGCATATTGAATACAAGTAGCTTGAGGTATTGCTGCATGTATGTCATTTATGAATAAAGAGAAGAGGAGAGGTCCTAGGATGGACCCCTGTGGTACTCCAAGAGAGACTGGTAGAAGGGATGAAAGAGTATTATCCCAGAGAACTGCCTGTTGCCTGTTATTAAGGTAGGAAGTGAACCATTGAATAGCTTTGGTATCTAGAGAGAGGGATTCAAGGGTTTTTATGAGCATATTGTGGTTTACCATGTCAAAGGCTTTTGACAGGTCTATAAAGAGTGCAGATGACAGAATATTATTATTGCGGTTTCTGTTTATACACTCGGTAAAAGATAGAAGAGCTGTTGTAGTACTATGAAATGGCCTAAAGCCATGTTGGCAATTGGCTAGTAAGTTATATTGAGTAAGGTGGTGCATTAGCTGATGATGAATACATTTCTCCATAATTTGTGCTAAGGGAGATAAGAGTGCAATAGGTCTATAGTTAGAATAGTCATTTGAGCTACCACCTTTGTGTAAAGGAATTATGTGGGAAATTTTCCAGATAGCAGGTATGGTACCCTCACTGATGGTTCTATTAATAATGAGAGATATGGGATAGGCAACTGCTTCAGCTGCTTTTTGAAGGTATTCAGATGGTAACTGATCAGCAGAAGGGGTACAAGGTTTGAGTTTTTGGATGAGTTTAAGGATGTAAGAAGTAGAGATGGGTTGTAGTTGGAATATAGGGAGATTAATAGATGTGCCAGTAGGAATATTAGCTTTGTCTATAGTAAGATGACTAGCTAGTGAATTAATGGTGTCTGTGAAAAAGGAGTTGAAGGCATTGGCAGTTTGATGTGAGGTATTCTTTTCGGGCCCAGAAGGTGAAGGTGTAGTAGAGTGGCCTGGGTGTAGGAATGAATTTAGGGTTGACCAGAACCTTTTGGGGTTGTTATGATGAGTTTGGTGTAGTTTACAATAATAGTTCTTTTTATCTGTAAAAACAGCTTTTTTAGTGCTATTTCTTAACTGTCTAAAGGCTTGTTGGTCTGAGGTTGTTTTTGTACATCTCCATTTAGCCCAAGCTTTGTTCCTAAGTAGTATTTTCTGTTTTGTCTCTTTGGACAGCCAGGGGGCAGGTTTAGATTTAATTCTGATAGATCGTTTTGGAGCATGTTGGTCGACCGATAGGAATTTGCTATTGAAATATGTGATGGCATCTTCCAGGGTTAGGGTTTTTAGAAGATCCCATTTACAGGCTTTTAATTCATTTTTGAATGATAATAGGTTGAAGTGTTTCTTGTTACGTAAAACCCTGTAGGTAGGAATGTGATTAATGTCACTCTTTTGTCTTATGATGTAAGTTAAGGAATGATCACTTACATCATCAGGCAAAGTTCCTGTTGTATATGTTTGTTGCTGTTTGTTAATAAGAATCCAATCTAAAATACTTTCTTTGTTATTGGGTTTATTGATTCTTGTGGGATTAGAGATTAGCTGAGTAAAGCCATGTAGATTAATGTGAGATGAAGAATTATTTGTATTAGTAGAGGACCAATCACAGTTAAAGTCTCCTAAAATTATTGTTTCTTGTGGGTAGGAAGAGGATATCCAACTTAAGATATTCTCAATTGTAGTGTAATTATTGCCAGGGGGTAGGTAGATACAGATGATATAAATAGATTTTTTAGGGTTAAGTTGTAGTTTAGAGGTAAGGATCTCAGCTTTAACATCTTTTGGAGGGTCGGAAGGTTGTGCAGTGATTTCTAGTCCATTTTTAAATAGAAGTGCAACTCCTCCGCCCTTGCGTTGCATGCGGTCCATTCTCAATATGTTATATCCAGGGGGAAGTATTGCATTATCTTTAGTACTAGGTTTTAGCCATGTTTCAGTGAGACAGAAAATATCAAAGGAGTGAGTATCAAGGAGAGCATGGAGATGAGCAATCTTATTGTTAATACTGCGGATATTGAGGTGTCCTATGAGTAAGGCATTAGAGACAGTGGTAAGAACAGAGGGGATAGTGTATGAGTTGTTGTGAGGTAAATTAGTGGAGTTATCAGTTGGTCCAGGATTGGGATGTATGTCACCATCACTAAGAGTTGGTGTTTTTAGTTCAAATGATGGTTTGCAGGAGAAGTTGGTTAGGTATTTGATCCTCCTTATGTTTGGATTATTGAAGTTAATGTGTGTAAGTCTATGGTATTTAGGTAATAGGTAGCTGGGGGTACATGTGATGTTTAAATGAATATAAGTTTGGATAGGATGTTGGAAGGCTGTTTGTCTACGACAGTAACTAAAGTGGTAATAGTTAGCTGTTTCATAAGAAGTTAGGAGATAGATGGTGATTAAGCCTAGGGAGCATAAATATAAGAATGTTAGTTTGGTTAGTGTAGTTTTAGATATTAGAGACATATTGCTAAAAAGAGTTGTAAAGCCTTTGGATATAGTTAATATTTAAAAAAAGGAAATAGGTTAAATATAGGAAAGGTATAGTTTAGTTGAGAGGAGTAATTAAGTGTATAAGGGGAGGGTAGGTGTAGAGAGAAGGATTATTATAAAATAAGTTAGGAAGGATAAGGTGGTGATGTAGTAAGAGGGAGGTTAAAGAATGCAGAAGGGAAGGGAGTGGAGTTATACTAATAGGTAGTCACAAGAGATAGGAGGGCACAGGGAGGGGGTGTGGTTAGAGAGGTATAAGTGTGAGAGCACTGGGGGTGGGTGGGATATGGGGGTAGGGTGGGGAGCGGAGCGGGGCAGAACCAGTCAGTGGTTTGTTCGGAGCCTATCAGACCTTCCAGGGAGCTTATTGCCAAAGTAAGTCAGTCAGATAAGAAACTGCTTAGTAAGGAAGGTTAATGGCAGTAAATGTAAAACAAAACAGTTTGCAATTTAGTTTAGACAAAGTCCAGTTTTCAAATTACTCTGTAACCCAGTGTCTGTTATAAGCGTTTGTAAAGGATAAAATTCAGTTGCCAAAAGAGTTAGCGAAGCAGAGATAATTAACAAACTTCAGCAGACTATAGGATATTGGTAGACACCACTTCATTTGAAATCAGCAGACAAGATCTGGGTATGTTAGGTGTTGGTGAATTATGTGTAAGGGAGAGGGTTGAGATCTTTTTGGTTACCACAAGCTTTAGTAAAGGCTGAGTCAGATGCGAGGTTCAGATCTGAATCCAACAGTTGAGGAAGAATGAAAATGGACAACACAGATGGAATGTTAAAGTGAGTATTTAACTTCTTTTTTAAGAAGAAATGGTGAGGGGTTCCAAAAACAATTCTGTAGTTCAGAAAATTAAGGACAGAACAACAAGACAGAATAACTATTTAAGGGACTTTGTCCCATCCCCCACCCCCACTCTGTCAGACCCATTTCCCTTCTCCAGTTTTCTGTTTGATAGTTTCAGACAAATTGGTTCTGAAGATCATTCATCAAGGTTGCAGATGACAATGGGAGAAATTCCCTCCTTTACAGGGGATAATTCCTCATCCACCAGATAAAACTATTTTATCTCCACCTGTCTTTCATTGCATGTTGCCCCAGGGCATGATAGAACCAGTTCCTCCTTGTCAGATGGGGAAAGGTTTTTATTCAAGGATGGTTTTAGTGCCAAAGAAATTTGGAGACCAGATCTGGATGTTTCTTTCCTGAAACCTTTTTGTGATAGTGCCCAAATTCAAAATGATGTCACTTTACAACCTGTTACCTCCCCTTTTTCATTCAAGTTTCTTGGTAACACTAGATTTAAAAGATGCTTATCATCACATCCATATTCATCCAGACTTTATGTTTTTTAAGGTATTGTGGGTCTGGATCCCGTTATCATTTCTAACCTTACCCTTTGGACTATCCTCTGCACCAAGAGTGCTCACAAAGTATCTCGCTCCAATTATAGCTCATTGCAGGCTATACAGTATCCACGTTTCATATTTATATGACTTGCTTATCTTTGCAGAGTGGTTTTCAAAGTGCCAGGAATCTGTCACTTGGGGAACCAGGTCGTACCCCCTTTGCAGACTAGCCATGTTAGACTAGGATATAGCTTCACAGTTGGGTGGGTGGCCTAATGGTTAAGGTGTTTGCCTTATAAACACAAGGTGCAGGGTTTGAGTCTCACAAGGGATAATTGGCTAGGCTTAAAATGGCTCACAGGGGCAGTTAGCCTAGTTCTAATCCATGAACCATGAACTTAATCTCACTCACAGGCATCCTACATTCCTTCAGATGAATGTTGTGTGGCAAACAAACTGAGCAGAACATGAGCAGACCCTCACAACTGGATATTAGATCAGGGGGGTCTTCCAAGATTTGATCCACCTGTGAGGAGTTCCTCAAGTAGACCTATTTGCCTCCTCTCTGAACAATTGGCTGGCAAGATTCTGCTTCAGGACTCCAGAATTCTAGAAGTATTTTGAAAGCTGTAACTTGGTCCTCTGTACATTTATAAATCACTATAGACTTGATTTCTTCTCTATGTCTATATCAGGCTTTACTAGGACCATTCTACAGGGTCTCCTGGACCCTTCCCCTTCCAACTCCCAGATGTAGTAAACTAGGGTAACCTACCTTTATAGCTATGGCTACTACAGAAGTGATCAATATGATGAGCATAGAACAGTTGTACAAGTAAACTTACCATAACAGTATATATTAGAATGATCACTGCTGCAGTAGCTGCTCCCTCCCTACACCCACCTTGTTTTTTAGTGTGTTGTTTATACCAGGGTGTGGACATTTTTTTTTTGCTGTTCTTAGCCTTGTCTTTTCATGGCTCAACCTCACTCTCTTTGTTGGCATGAAAGTTCTGAAGGGCTTGGCACCCAACCTGTCTTTTTAGTCAGCTCAGCTCAAACTTGACCAATGAATTGGGTGTGTGGAAGGTGCCTTAAACTTTGGAATCTGGCCATGCTTAAGATTATAAATATATAATATATATATATATATATATATATATATATATATATATATATATATATATAGCTAAGGCTACTGTAGCCATAATCATTCAAACATCTTCTATTAAGGCAAGTTTACTTACACAACTATACTTTATGCTTCTTCATCAGTGTCACAGACATGTTTCTTCATTTTTTTCCATAAAGGATGTTTGATCTTGCCAAAACAATTCCTTGGCTTCCATCGATTGTTAAAATCACCCCATCTAACATCCATTTGACATTTTAAAATTACCATAAAAGTGAATTTCTTAAAGAATAAGGACACATTACTATGCTTTGCTAAGGCATTATTCATAATAAATCTACACTTAGTTTTACTAGCATAATAGCTTGCATATCCAGTACACCTAAATGAATACATCTCTAGACTATCCAGAATTTTTCCTTATGTTTTTTGTCTGCTCCTCATAAAATCTATTGTTTTCTGGCAAATTGTTGAGAGTTGAAGTCACTCTATATTTGAGATTCAGACTTCATAGACTTAAAAAAATGCACACTAATACAAAACCTGTTATTCTAGCAACTTTCTAAGTTTGTAAGTGTAATATTTAAAATCTGTCTCTGATTTGGGGCCTTTGCACCCCTTCGAGCCGGATCCAGCACTGGGCAACATAGGCAGTCGCCTAGGGCACCATGAAGGGCAGGGGCCTAAAAATGGGAAATAATGCAACATTTTTTTTTTAATTTGGGCAGGGGTTGCTTTTGGTGCTAGGGTTAGGGTTTAGTAGAGTAAAGACTGAGTTCCAGAATCTTTCTGGGTTGTTGTTGTAGTCATTTTGGAGATGGAGGTAGTATTGTTTTTTATCTTTAATAGCCAGACTTTTTACTTGATTGCAGATTGTTTGAATAGCTGGAGTTCAGTGGGGTTTTTACTCTTCTGACATTTTTTCATTGTAAGGTGTAGAAGTAGCATAAGAGATAGAGAAAGAGAAATGAGTAGTGTAGTTGTTGGTAGTAGTGACATTATGAATCTTAGATGAGTGCAGATGTACTAGAGGAGGCTGTGGAGAAGGAGAAAGAGGTTGTTATTCTAGAATGTAGGGATAATTAGTAAATGTTGATTGTGGCAAAGTTGATTGGGGTGTAGGCCGAATGGATATATTGCCATATATGGGTTGGGTTTACAGATTATAGTGAAATTTGATTGGTAGGGTGAGTATGGGTAGGGGTATGGTTAACTATAAATGTAATTAATATGGGGGTGGGTGGGGACATGGAGCAGGAAGGCCCAGTTGACTTGTACAGCACTGAAAAAAGAAAAACAATCAGTAAGGTAAGCTGAGTTTGAGATTAGAGCTCAGAATGGCAGAGTAGAGAGGAAAGAGAAGGTTGTATTTCTAAGAGTTATATGTGCTAGCAGGAAAGAGACAGTTATTCTGTCGATGTTAGCAGGAAAGAGGCAGAGGGGCAAGTAGATTAGGTTTAGAATCTGAGAGAGAGAGACTGCTAAAGGCTGAGATGTCCTGTATTGAGGGAAATACAGTTTTGATTGGAAGTGTGGAGGGATAGAACAGCTAGAGATGGGAGAATAATATTGTCAGGGATGGTGCATCCACTTTGTACAAAGGCAATCAGTTAGAGGGGGTAGGAAGTATTGGGATGAGAGCAGGGGAAATAGAACAGTGTAGACTAGAGAGTGCTTGGGAGACAGTAGGGGTTATGTACAAAGGGGAACCAGAGTGAAAGACGGTGATACAGAGACAAATTAATCAACTATGCCAAAGCTAGTGCACCTACATTCCTTGTTAGAGGACAGGCGGCAGGTCCAAGGGTCCAATCTTCACTGAGTGGCTAGAGGTCTCAGGGACCAGAATTTGCTTGGGATTCAAAGTATCCACCAGTGTGAGGGAAGAGCACAGGTATGGGAATGTCACCTGAATAAAAGCAGAGAGAGTGATAGTTAACAGAGAGAAGGAGAACATGAAAAAAATAGAAAAGTAATACTGCTATTAACTGTGACAGTACTGAAAACATATAATATTAAGTTAGCAAATGCTAATAATAGGGTCAAATTGGATGATTTAAAAAGACTAAGGGAAGTAGCAGGCAACTCTAAGGTATGAGCAAAGCCTGATGCATGCACAGCTTAAGTGGCACCCAGGAAAATACAAACAGGGAATAAAACTGTCTATCATTAGCTTATTATGGACAGAGGTATCACATTTTCTTGATGCAGACCACACATTGCTTTTTTACATTTGCTGAGACATGGCAGTGAGGAACACATATATTACACTGGGAAGCACAGTCCTACCATATGAGTATGTTATATTTTATCAGGACAATATCATGGCTGTGGAAGATACAGGGCTGAAGTACCAGGTATTTGTGAATGTGTCACTATAATGCAACCAGAGTTGGAGAGTTCCATTATGTTTCTCATGGGCATGGTGGTTGGCTGGCTTGGCTTCTCCCCCTCTTAGGAGTGTGGGGGGACACATTACTACCATTGTTATTTTGTTTTTCTCCCTCGGGCATCACTAAGCAGGTGCATAATGTCTGCCTACCCCCAAGCCTGACCAATTTAATAGTTCAGTCGGTTCAGCAGCAGGTCACAGAGGTCACAGGTGCAATAGCAGGTCCGTTAAACCGCACTTTTATTGTTTCACTCACTTCTAATTGGCTCATCTGGCTGATCCAGATGTGACTCCTGACAAACTCGCGACCCCTCTTGAAGTGTGAAAAAAAAGAAAAAGAGTTCAGTGCCAGCATCCATCTACTGAATTGTTTACCCTACTACCTAGTGACTGAGTTTTGTTTGCCAGTTGGAACGGACCGAACGAGGACATAAGGAAAGTAACCCATTGATCACAGTCACATTATTGCCACAACCACTTTACTATTTTGTCAGTCAAAGGACATTTGGTCCTTCATATATAAATTTATCACGTATACCTCTCAACTGCATAGATTTTCGCTGAATGTCCAGATTTTTACTCATATTTTTGGTCAGTTTCTCATGAAATCGTACTTTTCTGGCAAATCATTGAAGGTTGAATTCAGAAACTAAAGACAGATGTTTGAGTTTCAAACTTCATACCCTTCAGAAATTTCATGCTAATGCAATACTTGTTATTCTATCAACTTTCTAAATTTGTAAGAACAATATTTAAAAATTGTCCCTATTTTTGGGCCTTTGTCCCACCATTATTTTAGACATTGTCCAGATTTCTTTCACTAAGAGGCTGAATAGTGAATTGGCTGGATTGTTGTTTTGTGTGTGTGTGTGTGTGTGTGTGTGTGTGTGTGTGTGTGTGTGTGTGTGTGTGTGTTTGTGTGTGTTTGTGTGTGTGTGTGAGTGAGTGAAGGGATGCAATAGAGTTAATACAATTGAGTTTTAGACTTCAGATCCTTCAGGAAAACAATGTGCTAACACTAATCCTGTTATTCTAGCAATTTCCTATTATAATAAGAGCAATATTTAAAGGCTGCCTCCATTTTTTGGACTTTGTTTTGACATTATTTTAGATGTTGTCCAGATTTCTTGCACTAAGAAGTTGAAAAAGGTATGAGAGCATTACCTCTCCTCAACTGTCTGTGATTTTGACCCAGATTTTTATCTCTGTCGTAATCCAGTCTGATGGCACTTGGGAAACAGGTGGTGAACTACCCATAATAATTAATGACAATAATTTGAGTTATAAGCTTCTTTTTCTACAGAAAAGTGTATGTTAATTGATATTCTCTTATTCTGCAATGTTTCAAGTTAATAATACTAATGTTTTAAGAGTGTCCATGATTGTCCCCGATTGTCTCTGATTACGTCTGTACTCTTTAAGTTTATGAGAGCATTGTTTAAAATATGTCTCTGTTTTTGGGCCTTTGTCCCACTTCCACTATTATTTTAGGCATTGTCCAATTTTCTTGTACTAAGAAGTTGAGAGGTATGAGAGGAGATGCATACCTGTCCTCAACAGTCCCTGATTACCCTTAATAAATAATGACAATAATTAGAGTTATAGGCATCTTCTACTTCAGAAAAGTGTAAGTTAATTCACATTCTCTTATTCTGTCAATGGGTCACCTTAATAATACTAATGTTTTAAGGCTGTCCTTGATTGTCACTGATTGTCTCTGATTATTTCTGTATTTGTCCGTCATTCTTTTGAGATTTGTCCCTGATTGGTTTAGAGCTATGGTGTAGAGTAAAAGCACATGTGTTTCCAATATTTGTGTGGTAGCATGTCATGTGATTACGTCTTTAGCATTACCAGACATTTTTGAGAGTTGGGGGAAATTATGACACCCTATTTTTTTGTCTTGTGCAGTTGTGTGTTGAGAGAGGTGTCATACACCTTTCGTAGCTGTTAAGGTTTGGACAGATTGTCCAGATTTTTGCCCTATATTTTAGGTCTGTGTTCCTCATATCTGGCAAATCATTGAGGATATAATACTAATAAACAAAAAGACTGTACAGACTTTCCGTATCCTTCAGAAAATGCATGCTAGCAACACAAATCCTGTAAATTTAAACTGTAAAGCTTGTGTGAAGAAATGTACCAGAAAGACTGAATGCAACAAGCAAGAATTGTGAATGACCGCCCCGTATGATGAGGTTGTGATATCACATGACAGGGGGCCCCAGTCCAGTGTCTTGCCAAGAGCCCCATATGACCTTGATCCGGCTCTGGCTCCCCTCATTACGTTTGGCTTTGTTCTTATTTCTTGCGCTTAGAGGTTGAGAGGTATAAGTCCTTTCATAGCAAAAGTGTTATTACAATTTGCCAGAATAAAATATGAACTGTTTTTAAATCTATACTGTACATAAGTGCCACAGGGGAAATAACAAGGGATTTGTTTTGACAGTTTAATTTAGCTTCTCTGTTTCAACCAGGTATAAATGATTTGATTAGCTTGAAATGTTCTTTGTGTTTAAAAGCTCAGTAATGACTGAATTTTATTTGCTGGATTGTTTTATTTTATTTTTTAATAATTAGACTCATGTAAATTAGTTCACATGGCATACATGGACTTGGCCATAGCCTTCAATATAATTTCTCTCCCTTGTATCAGAGAGTATCCAAATTCCAATTAAATGTACACTCATGTTACCTGCTGGTTAGGAAACTGGCTCACATATAGAATCCAATCTGTTAGTGTTGCAGGCACCTTCTCATCTAAAGCAGACATCAAAGACTTTTGCCTGATGAAGTATGCTCATGAAGACAAATTTGGAGCTGTCATAAATACTCCAGGTAACCTATGCATTCCCAATGAGCATCTAACTTGTGCTAACAAGTGGTGCTTGGACCACAAACTCAAATTAAATGCCAAAAGATGCACCATTATGTTTATCAGCAAATTTGGACAATCCTTTTCCTATTATATACTTGATACCCCCTATAAATCAACTTGGTCATTAGGAACATGGGCACCTTCATTGACAATGATCTATCATTTGATCACTATGTGACAATGGCTGTCAGTAAATCATTTTATATAGCCAGACTAATCACCAGAAGCAAATATTCTAGATTCAAGGAAGTTATTGCCCACTATACTCATCCCTTATCAGATCAATAATAAAATATAATGCCGTTTTGATATTAACTTAGCTAAGCACATGGCCCAGCTAGACAGACTGCAGAGTTTACTTGCAAAAAAAAAAATGAATGGCCTGTTCTCCTTGAGTTACCCTGACCACAGTAAAGCATTCTCAGCATTTTCTGTTTCTTACTGACTACTGAGAGAAGATCTCTGCCTTGTCTATAGAGGCTAACAAGACCCAGTCTTATGTAACTTCCTACAATCCACAAAACTACAATCCTAAACACCTACCTAAGAGACCTAAACTACTACCAAAACATATATAGGATAATGGGATAGATATCTTTCAAAGAAAATGCCTTTCATGGAATAGACTCCCCTTAGAGGTAAAGCAGAGAAGATATGTAATACCTTTTAAGCATAACCTGGATGACTGGACTGAATGGGCAATTGTAAGCATACCCCTGGTATGGCCCCTCTATTCCTTATTGAAAGGGGCTAAAACTAAGTTGGGGTCTGGTATTAATTTATGTCTTGATAAATGGTTGAGATTGTTGTCTAGGCTGCAAATAGTCCATTGGATTAACAGCCTAGTATGAATCTATGAACCCTGTAGTGTTTATACCATTTTCATATCAAAAGGGAAACTCCCATATTACAAATGGGCCATCATATTAGAGACTATAACGTCCACAACACTGTGCATCTAGGACATAGGAATTTTCCAAAAGCCTATAGATGAAACTGGGGGAATATCACTGGCCTCAGCATTTACAATACTTAATACCCTCCTAGATGATTTGTTTAACATAATGACAATTATGTCAAATTCCTACAAATACATCTGAAATGGTAATGTACCACAAAGGTCTTTCACAGGCTTGTTGGGCTGGCCATGGTGCTTAGAAGCTAGAGAGTGCACAGTCATGCTAATTCAAACACCTACAGGCCTAAATAGGCATTTGTACATCACCAGCAAAGAGCATTAAAGAATTCGCTGTCAATTTCATGTCATTTCCACATATGTCTATGTCTGACACCTTGGCAGTAGACGATTGATACAGCAGCAGATCAGTGGTTTCTGCCATGCATCTAAAAGTGGAAATAAAAATAGTTGGCACATGATAGTACATGTAATGGTTGATTGTTGATAGATATTTTCATCAAAATGAAAATGCATACATCATAGAGCAATAACTGATGCTTCAGATGAGACATTAAAATGAGGCCCCATCTGCCTGAATTGGTGATAGCTCAGGTGGATGTAAAAAATCCCAAGGCACCAATTAAAAAAGTAGGGGGAAATTCTCTGATCCCCTTTCCAAAATGTACACTAGTTAGTATGAAAAACATCTCCCCACAAAAGAGGACATTGGTCTAGTGGGACTAACCTGGTCAACAAAAGAGAGTAAAATGTAAATGAGCCAATCTTTTTTCATTTCATAGGCAATGTCAGATACTCTGACAAACAAGTTTGATCTCAAACATGAAGCATCAGTAAACAGTAAGAGTGGGAGCATCAAATATCCTCATGTCCAGACATGGAATATTGGAGATTATGTATGTGGAAAGCTGAATCAATGTTTCCATTGTATGGAACTCTCAGGTGGCAGCTTTCAGAGCACACCTTCTAAAACTAGCCATATTGCCCTGGTATGTATCGTACTGCACAATATACTTTTGTGTCACAGATGCCAGAAAGGCCACAGCATAATGTGAAGCCTTTCCAAACACCATCAGGCTTACCACACAAGATATTACAGTACAGGAAAAAAGTAGCAGTGAATCCCCACCCATGCCACATGCAACCCAGTATGGCCAACAACACCAAGCTGACACTGTGAACACATACGGGCAAGAAAAGTCACGCCCATACTAAGCTACCAAAAAGTGGTGTCCCAAAGCAAGGTGTAGCCTCAGCAAGATGGTACTGGATCCACACTGACCACTTTCTGACATAGGAGAGAATGGCCTATCAGGCATACATGAAATGCTAAAACAAATCAGGAAAGCTGCATTACTCTGAATAGCACAGAGGACAGTGAAACAGTTCTGTGCCACATCAGCAGAGGCCTTTATTAAACAGCATTAAAACAGGAAAGTAGTGGGAAGGAGCAAGACGCCATCCAAACTCTCAGTAATCTGATGTCTCATATTCAGATGTAGCCCAGTCAAGATGGCACTCAATCTCTCTCGCCATCTGTACAGCTTGACCTCTGGTCTGAAAGAATGTGGCACATCAGATCTAAGCCTGAGATACAAATACAATTGAAAGAAGCACTGCTATGACTACCACACTGGAAAAAAATGAGTTGTTAGTCAGTCCACTAAAGATATGTATGACACACACACACACACACACACACACACACACACACACACACACACACACACACACACACACACACACACACACACACACCACAAAGTGCAGCTGTGCAGGTTTGCATCACTGCACTACAAATTTAGCTGTCACAACAGTAAAATAACATACAAACAGATACATGCACACCACAGCCAAGTACAACCCTGCAGTTTTTCATCAGTACACTTCAGATACATGAGACAACAATCTTACTGTTGTCTCATGTAGTTTCATGTATTTGAAGTGTACTGATGAAAAACTGCAGGGTTGTACTTGGCTGTGGTGTGGTTGAGTCTGTTCGTACACACATGTACACAAGCACACACACACACACACACACACACACACACACACACACACACACACACACACACTCACACACACACACACACACACACACACACACACTGCAAGCTAGGTGTGGCCCTATCAAAATGATGCCCAGTCTACATAAACCAGTGTGTGAGCTCTTGGGCAACATGGCACAACAGACAAAACAAAAACATTTAAACAGAACAGGAAACCCATATTGCTAGCACTATTACGCAGGCCAGTGAACACAGAACTTGCTGTGTATTGATGCAACAGAGGTGCACATCACTTTCCAGTGAAGTAGTCAGTTATGTGAGGGGAAGAGATCACAACAGACCTAGGTAAGCTGCCGCAGCAGACACATACATGGCTCTGTCCAGGCATACATCATGTAAGCCAAGCTGCACAGATTTATAATGGTGTCATGCTATGGCCAGCATTACTGCAGACTATTTCCCACCTTACAACAGATGAATGCAATTCAAAGGGGTCAACTGAGGCAGAAATAAAGATAAGTGTGTTCACTGCAATGGACACTTGTTACATTAGTGACCATACCTCCTAGACTGTTAACCTTAAAAAATCATTGCAGCGGGCTGCAAAATATTAGCAGAAGGTCCAAGATCATAATACCTCAAAATTGTCTATGCCCTCAACTAAGAACAATATGAGATTCATATAATTTTAAAGCCATTTTAAAATTCTGCAAAACTATGATAATGTTTTTAGCAGAAATGCAACCCTACTTCATGTACATGTTTTGTGTGTGTGTGTGTGGTGTGTGTGTGTGTGTGTGTGTGTGTGTGTGTGTGTGTGTGTGTGTGTGTGTGTGTGTGTGTGTGTGTGTGTGTGTAGTCTTTTGACATGACATTAGACTAATTCTGCTTACTCATGAGAATTAATATGCCTTCATTATAAAAGTGATAAAGAGAAAAATGTATAATAAAAAAAAGAAAATTGCATTTCCACACATTTTACACTTTTATAAGTTCTGTATTGGATCCACAGCCATACATTTTTAAATCAAGTTAATAACAATTGCTGAGCACAACGGTACATATCAAGACTGCCAACTTTGTTGAATATATAACAAAAAACGTTCAAGATTGCACATACGGTTCTGCTGTTTTCCTGGAACTGGCCTTTTTTTTCAAATTCATATTTATTTTTTAAGTCAATATGAAATAACCATGCCACAGTAACAGCTTGTTAAATATAAAACAAGTAAAATGATCACAACAAACAGGCTTAATAATTGATAATAGTAAACATCACCATATGATAGCAGATCTGCTTGTGCTAGATTTCAAGTCCAATGAAAACTGTATAGTTCAAATAACAAAGATTGTCATATCAACTGTATGTTTGATTCCATAAACTAGCAGGAACTGGCTTTAATGTTTACAGCAAATTACATGGCATTGCTACATTGTTAAACAAATGAAGCTTGTTTGTTTTACTACAAAACTCATAGCTATGCTGGTTTTAATTTTTTTTTTTCAGAAGACAAAAGTAAAAAGGAACCCATTGCACAATTGAACATAATGTAACCAGCTTGTAGTGGCACAAAATCCAAGCAGCAATTATAGTTGGATAATATTACCAATGATGCACTGTAGGAGCCTGTTCACTGACTGATTCAGAACCACACTAATGCTGAACTAACCTGGAAACAACACCCAGGCCAGTGATCAGCCACAGGTAGCAGCCACTGTAATACACATCAATAGTGCAGTGCTGTAGTGGGCATGGTGGCATATATGCATGCAGTGCAACTATACTCAAGATACCTTGGGCTTGATTAACATCTCAGATGTTGGAGTAGCCAAGTGAGGAGAGGAAGAAAAAGACTATGCCTACTCACCCCCCTCTAGGAGAAGGTATGAGGATTATGTGTCATGGATGTGTGGGTAACATTGGATTCACTTTATAATTTCAAAATACTGAAATCTCGAATTTCAGTATCTCAAGACTATAAAGCCGAACATTCACAATATTGAAACCCCAAAAGTGCGAAATTCAAAATCGTGACTTTTAAATACACCCTCCACCACACAAACAAACATACATACACCTTCCTCCCCACACTACAACAAACCAACAAAACACACCCAAATACAACAACACAAATACATACAACTACCCTACATATAACCCCCTACACAACCCCGCTACTTATATATACTAACTCCGAGGTTGCACTAAAAAGACAAAGACTCTAAACCCACCACTACATACTCTATATTCCCCTTGCACAAACACACACCACATACGTACAAACACCACCACTCTCAACACTTACACACTCACACTCTTACCTACCTACCCTAACCTACAACTAAAACTTCCCAACACACTCACATACACTCAAATTCCTACCCAAAACCCTTAAAAAAACAACACTTACCTGAATCTCCACATATATCCACAGAACAGCAGGCATACCATATCCCATAGCACACTGCACGTTACAAACACAGTAAATCTGACGTACTGCACCACCACAACCACAAATTCAACATTTCAAATTTGATCAAGTGCAGTTTCACTCAACTGCACTTTTGGCACTTTCATCTCGATATACTGAAATTCGAGATTTCAGTATTTCAAGATACTAATGTGCTTCCGTAACATTACATGCCCAGATGGCAGACGCATTGTAAGACACCTGTCTCCAAGGAGATGGGCATGGGGAGTTATCACCATGTAGGTGGGGGTCTCCCCTCGCATAGCCTATGTAGCCTCTCCCATGAAGTCATGTCTCACAAATAAAGAAGGTTACTAGCTAGGGCATAAAAAATCCCTCATCTATCCAGCACTATGATGGCCTCAGCTCCTCCATTCCTCTACATGGTGCAAGGGTAATTCACATGTCCACTGAAGCTGTGAGCTTCATACATAGAGTGGACCTTTCAAAGGGTCACACTGAAGTATAAATATCAATGCAAGAGGAAATGAGAGGGATAGAAGAACTGGAACAAGATGAGGAATTTGGATGAAAAAAAAATGCACCACAGAAAAGGGGAGCAGCTGGGAGATAATTTCTTAGTTCTTTAGCGGAAGTCTTTTAATGTAACAATTTTACTATGTGTATGTTGCATATTTCATTCTATATTTTGATGATATACTACTGAAAACAGAATATGCATTTTTGTGGAAAGCAACAATTCATTCATTGTGTCCATCCTTCTGTATTTAGGGTGGGGCCCAACAGGCTTACATTGGTGTACATATCCAAAAACTTGCCTACACTCTATGATGCATACAAATACCTAGCCTCTGTGGCAAAAACATATCTAGCAGTGACACTCACAGACACAAAACCATCATAAATGTATGTAATAGTTAAAAATCCATAAGAATGGCCTATGTTGTACATCAGTACACTCTATATAACAGTGTTAGATAAATGCATGCTTTGGTAACATAATTACATGTACAGCACACACACCTACCTCAGATGAAATAGATGACATGGAATGAACACAACCTGCAGCTGCTGGATGGTATGCCAGGCTTACCATTGTGGTGTGTCTCCAAACAAGAAATGGTTCCAGATATAACAGTGTAGAAGTGTAGAGTATACCTGGCCACTGAACCTACCACTGAAATCTGTGTTTCTGCACAACAGATGAATCCAGACACAAACATGGAGGGTACGTCTGCTCTCCGAATCTACTATTGTGTTGTGTCTCCACACAATAAATTTCTCCAGACACAACAGTGGGGGTATACCTAGTGTCTGTACCTGCAAGTGCGAAGACTCTGATGTTTCTCAACACAAAAGATGGCTCCAGACACAGTGTGTCTCAACAAAAAAGATGTCTCTAGACACAGCAGTTGCATCACAATGGCTTGAAGCAGGTGTTTGTTGAACAGAATCTGATAGAGCTGAATCCACCATCTGGGATGTGTATGCAGAAACATAAGTAACTTCAGCATGTGATCAAAGCTGGATGCATATTTACAACCATCTTTATATTTTAATGCCTACATTCCTGAATACAGTGTGGAGTCTCTGTCTCTTCCTCAACAAATGGATAAGTAAACAGTTACAAAAAATGCAATTTGAACAGGAGAATCAGAGGGGCAGCAAGAAAAGCAGGTATAGGAGCAATCAACTCCCTGGGAACCATGGTGCCAGATGAGCCTGACTGTACATCAGTATCCTCACCAACAAGTGTGCTAAAAATAGTGGCAGTTGGAGACAGCTGACTGGCACATAAGTGTGTGCAGTACAGAAGAACCTGTTGGTCATGACGTACTGATTATGAGTAATGTTAGCAGACCTCTCTACCTCTTAGAGCAAAAAATCTGGACAAAGCCATAAATAATGGGAGGGGCAAAGGCCCAAAAATAGGGACAATTTTTAAATATTGCTCTTATAAGCTTAGAAAGTTCATAGAATAACAGGTTTTCCATTAGCCTGAAATTTCTGAAGGGTATGATGTCTGAAACTGAAATGCATATCATTATTTTCAGGTTTCCATCCTCAAGGATTTGCCATTCATTTGCAAGAAAATAACAATTTATGAGGAATAGACTAAAAATTTGAGGCAAAAATCTGGACATTCTGTGAAAATCTGGACAATTAAAAGGTATGAATGTTAGTCATGTCGCACACAGTGTCAGCTGTGTGCCTAGCTACAATGTTAGTCATGTCGCACACAGTGTCAGCTGTGTGCCTAGTTACAATGTTAGTCATGTCGCACACAGTGTCAGCTGTGTGCCTAGCCACAATGTTAGTCATGTCGCACACAGTGTCAGCTACATCGGCAGTATGAAGTGCCGTATTTGCTGTCTACTGAGCCATGACAGTTTCATCCACTAATCTGGGTATGAATCTCCTCTCCCTCTGCACTTCTGCCACAAGTTGACTATTGCTGTCTTGCGGGGACAGAATAGCATATACCAACTCTGAAGCACTCCATCCCAACTGGCCAAGGTATGGAGACAAATTGGCCAGCAAAGACAGCATACCCTGAAGCATTAATCTTGGTGTGCACTAAGGTCAGTAGGTGAAATCCCACAGTTCCTGACTTTATGCATGACAGCATGCTGAATATGAACAGTGCAGTGCAACCAACATCTACTGAAATCAATGCTAAATTCTGTCTCAGTTTGCATACTTGATGACCCTCCATGTGCATGTGTAGAAAGCCATGAATAAGCTGGAGTGATACATGTCCATCTGATGGTTTCTCAACAGAGCCATCAGCTGCATACAAAGAGTGTGTACTGCCATAGCCATCACTGTGTTGGTTCTCAACGTCCTTGGCATCAGCTCTTCTTGCTTGGTCATTGGTATCAGACCACTGCTGTGGACCATTACTTTCTTTAACAGATTTCTTCCCATTTCAGTTAGTGCACACTGTGATATTCAGAGTGTTAATCTAATCTAAATTGTGTATTATTCTTTTCTGCATTTTTTTCTCTGTTTTAACCAAAAGCATTTTAACTTAGTCTGGGGACCATAGTCTTGTAGTATTGCTCATAATAGTGAGAGAACTGCAAATTGCTTCAGAATCTAACCTTCATTTATTATATTTTATTGCATTTTTACTGTTTGCATTTTACTTAGTCTGGGGACTTAGATTTGTAGTATCACTAACAAATGTGAGAGAATTGTGAATTGCTGCAGAATCTAAGCCTTATATACACTTGTACTGCATTGTTACTGTTGATTATTTGGATTCTTCTCCAGCTCATTTCCTAAAACCTGTGCTGAGCTGTGCAACAGTGCCTTGTTTATATGCAGGCACCATACCTCTCAACCTCTTAGTGCAAAAAACGTGGACAAAGTGTGGCAAAATGGGAGGATAAAGGCCCAAAAATAGGGACAGATTTTAAATATTGCTCTTATAAGCTTAGACAGTTACTAATATAACAGGATTTGTCTTAACATGCATTTTCTGAAGGATATGCAGTCTAAAACACAAATGTATATCGTTATTTAGTGACTTCAGTCCTTAGATCATTCCAGTGATTTGCCAGAAAATGATAGATTTTATGAGGAACAGACCAAAAATATGAAGCAAAAATCTGGACATTCTGTGAAAATCTGGAGAGGTGAGAGGTATGGCAGGCACCTGGAGTTGCAATTTTCCATATAAAACTTCCTCTGCTATTTTCTCAAGTATCTAGCTGAGTAGAGATCAGCTAGTTTCCTGCTGAAAAGCATTACCCCAAGAGTGTTGTTTTATGTCAGTCCTAGACATCTCCCCCCAGCCCAACAACTCCATATTTAGTTAGTTACAACCCCCTCTTGGACTATCTCTCACAGATCACAAAAAGGAGGATTAGCAGCCATATAAATGCACTTTCATTCTGTCTTTTTAGCCAGCCTGATGGAAATTGGCATCCTGAGACAATACAGCTATTGTCTCATGTTCACTGACAAACAATATTCTTAAGCCAATACAGGATGTGAGAGATGCAATTACACCATGTCTTTGGAGGTAAACTCTCACATACAGATAGTGATATCTCCAAACAGGTTGCCAGTAACACACATACTCCACCTATTATGGATTAGAAAAATAAACTTACATATGCTGAGGATCTTAAATGTAGTCTGCCCAAAACTCAAAGGCCTCCTATATGCTGTCTTCAGCAATCTTCCAAACACTCTGCAAAGACAGCACTCCTTGTGACACATAAAACATTTCACAGTGTCTCAACCTTTGAGCCCTTAAGGTAAACTACTACAAAAGCAAAACTACGTAAGGGCACCAGAAAGCACCAGGGTCACAGCAGAAAGCAGAATAATTCCAAGGCTTCAAGAATAACACAGTAAGTTTTTGGTTGCTGTGTTATTCTTGAAGCCTATGAATTACTCTGCATTCTACTGTGACTCTGGTGCTTCTAGATGCCCTGACATGGTTTTGTTTCTGTTTTTGATTTTTGGGCACTGCTTATTCTTCTTTTACTGTGGTTCTGGTAAACTACTAAATAACCCAACATATTGGTCATTGGAGACTCTATTGTGAGACACACTGATGCCCCACTCACCAGGCTGAGTAAGGAAACAGTTGCGGTCAGTTGCTTATTAGTGGCAAGGATCTGCCAAATCAGAAACACACTCAGGATATTGAACAAGAATTAGCAGTATGACTCTGTCCAGTGTTTGAAGATTTCCTATGTGTGTGTTAATGACCTGAGACTTACCTCCCTGAACTATATAAACAGAGATGCGATAAAGCTTTCAGATTATGTTTCCCAGGCAGTTATGAGCCTAGCACTGAACAGCATTCTACCTTCTCCAAGGATGATACCACAATATAACAAAAGATGATTGATTTTAACAATTGGCATAGTCGATAGTGTCATTCTAAGAGATTCCAACATTTGTCAGCTTAGGAGGACGTAATTAACAGACCACGCTGCTTTGCCAGGGATGGTCTGCACCTATCACCACACTAGAGTTCCTTTTTTAGGCAATGTCAAACTGATAAACCTTCCAGCATAGTAAATTCTACTCATGATAAACTAAAGGTGTTACTGCCCGGTGCAAGGAGTTGCAACAAGAAGCTCTACTCCATGGAAGTTCTCTTCACCCTGGAGTGTGATGACATCTGTGCAGTTACTGAGACATGGTTTAAAGCCATGGAAAGCACTGCGGCAGTGCAAGGGAATAATGCCTTCCACACATTTAGACCAGCTACAACACAAGAAAGAACAAGAGGTGGAGGTGTATCAGAGCAGCTACCCCTCAATAAGGAAAAAGAGGTGGAGGTGTATCAGTCTTCATAAAATGTAAGCGCACCTCAAGATTGATCAAACAATATGACATGCTTGAGCTACTCCATGTCCAACTAACTTTAGGTAAGGTCCCATACCATATCATTGCTAGCTATAGGTCTCCGTCAATGACCCAGGATATCCGAGAGTACTGGAGTCACTCTCCATTCAGCCCAACAGCATATTCATGAGTGATTTTCAACTATTCCACCATAAACTGGGATACATACACAACCACTAATATGCAGGCTCAAAGATTTCTGGATTTTGTCAATGCAAACACCCTGAAAGAGCTAGTCTGCACACCTACTCAGGGGAAAAATATCTTGGATCTGATTCTCACAAATATGAGGGAATGTCGTACCCCCTAGTCAGATCAGATCACAAAGTGGTGACCCTTGAAATAAATATTAATTCTAAACTTCCAGCAAACCCCAAAATCTTTAACAACTTTTCCAAGGCTAACTACCTCCTATTAAGTGATGGCATAGCTAAATTCCAAGCCTCCCATACTCAGAGAACAGTGTGGCCTATGCGGAATTGTTTATAGAAACCCTGTACATGCATATTTATATCTGCATAGAAACAGCAGTACCAAACCACAATAAACTTAAGACAAAGTCCAAAAACAAGCCCCCTTGGTTTACCCCCCCCCCCCAGTATAAATAGGCTGTACAACAAAAAAAAAAAAAAAAGAAAATCCTGTCCAAAAATAGGATGGGCTATGCCCAACTGACAAAAGAAATTCCTTCATCATTCTAGACAAGTAACTCGGGGGACTAATTAAGACCATCAAAACCAACTTTGAGGCAAAAATAGCCTCCCAAGCTAAGGATAACCATAAGGCATTTTTCAGTTAGGTACGCAACCTTAAGTGGAACACCCAACAGTGTGCTGAACATATAGTAAATGGAACTCCCTATAATGAACTTAAGGATATAGCAAATTTGGCAGCTGATATATATTAGCTTCAATTTTACCCCCATCACCTCACATTACCCCCCAAACCAGGAAATATCCTCTAGCATTTCTCACACAACTATCACTAAAGAACACGTCCTCATTGCACTCTCCAAAGCTAAAAACATAACATAAGTGGGCCCTGATAATATCCCAGGGTGCCTCCTAAATAGCTTGAAGCACAACCTGTCAGGCCCACTAGAACCTTTATTCAACCACAGCCTTCAGACAGGCTTCATCCCTAGGTAATGGAAGACTGCAATAGTCAACCATCTAGACAAAGGGGGGCCATCAATAGACCAAAGGAAGTACAGACCCATAAGTTTGACTAGTCTTATATGCAAGGCCATGGAAAGAAATATTGTGGACCTGATAAAAACAGACATAGGAAAACTTCAAACACTGGACTCATCCCAGTTTGATTTTGTCAAGGGCAGGTCATGCCTACTAAATCTAGTGGACTTATTCAAGAAGGTCACTAGAGTCATGGATAACAGCAAAACAATGCATACTGCCTAACTCAACCTGGCAAAGACATTTGGCATAGGTATTATAGACAAACTCACAAACTTAGGCATAAATCCCTATGCCACTCAATAAATAGCCAAATGGCTCACAGAGAGGACACATGAAGTTGGGGTTAACAAAACAGAAATAAATAAATAAAACTAAAACAAATGCACATATATTCCTGAACCATTTATTTCATGTCACATTTTCCTTACAGTTCTAGAAACTGGGCCTAAGTGATGCAATACTTTCAGAGAATAAGAACTGGTGTTGATGCAGTTCATTCACTTGGATCAGAACCTGTTCACATTGCTGAACCTGTTTATGTTACTGAACTGTTCCTTTGTGCTGTTACCATGGAGTCAGGATCACATATTAACATTTTTCAACCATTAATGGTATTTAAAATTCTGTCCAAGATATAAGTGTTACTTCTAAACTTTTGATGCAGCATTTTTGGAATGGTGCTGTGATTTTTGCTTCTTTCTGACTAGTCAAGTCAGTATTTCTTCCTGTTGTACTTTATCTCAATGGCCCACAACAACATACGTAAAACACATAATTGTGATAGTACTAACATTATATAAAAATCAAACAATCAAGCACTTTTTGGACGAGTTACTCAGCTCCCCTAAGAAAACATTAGGAAAAGGCAGCATTCTATATAGAATGCATTTGCTTAGTAAGAAAGGTAGCATTCTTACTAGATGTTACAAATCGCAGCTGCTTTTCTTCTAATCAGTTAGATACAATGTTGCACTATTTGGGTGTAACAGAAACACTTAGACTGGAAGACTGTAGGTTCATTTTGGGAATCTCTATCTGCCATCTCAATAGGTAAGCGATGGGCCAGTGATAACAGCAAGCAACATTTTGCAGTAACTGGCCCCCGGTTATGCATTACAGGAGTACTGCCAACATTGTCATGTATGCAATGCTATAGTGAACTGGAAGCAAACGTGGTGTGGTTTTAGTGGCAACCTGCATTCTATCATGGCAAAGTTTGATAACACATAATTACCTGCAAAGCATTTCTTAAAGACAAAAAGGGTTTTTGTACTTCTTAATAGTTCATTTCTTCTGCTTCATTAAACTACTGTTCTAAACATGTCGAAGGCTAAAATTTCTTAGTAGCAGCTGCCTCAAGGATGCCAAAAGCAATTACTCCTGAAATAGTGGTTGATCGTATTGTTCTTGTCAGCACTATACAGATTTCAGAATATCAGATGTGTGTTTGAATAGTTCAAAGCTATGATAGGAAAAAAAATACAATACTAGCCAGAAGCTATTACATATTTTAAGCACAACTTAGACACGAATTACTTGCTGCTGATAATACAGCAAGAAAGAAAAAAAACTTGGCATGGTATAGATATGCACTGTTATAGAAAAACATTTAGAAAAGTGGCTAATGTTCTAATATTCAAGATAGTTAACCTGTCTAAATCACAAGACAAATTAGTGCCATATTTAAAGATGTGAAGAATACCTTTTTATTATCTTCTGACTTCCTTGTGGTATAGTCGATTCACTGCTTAATGGCCCAATCGCAGTTAACAGGGCACCTTAAAACTTACCCTATAATGACCGGACACTGCATTTGTGTTTTGTGAGCTTGTACTGCTGCCACAGAGTCTGTTTTGCAGCATTTTTGTTTAATATTTTATGGGGGGGGGGTTGTTGTTTTTGTGTTTTGAGGACACTTTTTTATTATTTTCTGATTCCTTTTTGGTCTAGTGGATTGACTGCTTAAATGACCAATTGCATTCAACAGGGAACTTTAAAACCTACCCTACTATGAGTGGACATGAGATGAGTAGACACCTTTCACCAACTTTAATTATGGGAGAACAGGAGAAGGGGGCAATCTATAAGTAGAATTTTTTGAAAATAGCATTGGTTGGGGATATTAGGGACAATCTGATGATTATTGCTAATTATTTGAGAGTATTATTTTATCACAAATTAGCATAAGATTATATACATTTTTTGGATAGTATAATTTCATAGACAGATTCGTGGATGTTGTATGGAACATTTTGTTGTTCACTGCTGCTTTATTATTTCTACTAGTATTGTTGCCTCTTGATTGTTCAGTTGTTAGTTTAGTTTTATTACTCTACCAGAACATAAAAGAGTAATTTCTGTCACTCTCTGCTAACTTGATCCTCTTGCTATTTTACCTCGTCTACACATCATAACTGCTCAAAATTTTCTTTTGCGTACATCAGCATTGGGTATATTTAGCAGCAAAAGACATATTCTATTTTTTATGGTTGTTTGGGTAAGTTAGTTGCTATTTTTAATTCAGAAGAGTATAAAGTTATTTTTTATGTATCCATCAAGGGTGACAAAAGAATGTTATGTTCATCAGTGTTGTGATTACTTCCTTGACATCACAGTGGATAGAAAATAGGCAATATGTGTATTAATTTTCTTTTGGAGTATACTAATAGATAAATTAGTGCATGGGGGAATGAATATTCTTTTGTTCACTGCTGTATCTTAGTTTTTATTCTGTCAATTTTTATTTTTCTGTTTGTATTAACAGACAGTTGAGAGAGTGGAATAAAAATAATCCTGTTGCTTGTTATCTTGGATATTTAGTTGCTGTCTTAGTTCTTATAATTTTATCAAAATATTTCATAGGATCATATGAGATTACTAAGTTATCGACCGGGAGGTCATTTTAAACCTAGCCATTTCACCCTAATGTAATGCCATAGAAATGTTAGTTAATACCCAAAACTGCATTTAGTAATGACTGCCCATGTCCAGGAGAGATGTGGGCACTATTCCCGGTAAGAATTTATGGTGCCCCATCCACTCGTCCAGGTTCTTTTTCAACAGTGTAATAGAGGTGCTCTGTTTTGCATGAATAGGTAGTCTATTCCAAAGACATGGCAGTTGCTGGGAGATAAATCGGTCTCTCCAGCATGTCCTGTTTAAGTCACAGAACATATTTAGGTCCAATGTTTATGTTTCTGTTAACTTATAATTCTGTTCACAATGAAAATTTAAAATAATTATGCATTTGATGTTTAATGTGAAGGATGTAAGGTGTATATGAAATACATGGATGATTGTATAAATTGTCTCAGCTGTAGAAGGTTTGATGATTTACAAAGCATAATAGCTGGCAAGGCATAAGACAAATCATTAGAGTGTAACTGTGGAAGCAATACAACTTCAACTACAATTAAAGACTTTGTTTTTACTTGGATAGAGGTAATGAGAACAGGTAATGTTGAAAATGTTTTGTAAAACTCCAAAAACCAGGTAGTGTTGGATCAGAAAGTGATGAAAATAGAGAACAAAACAGAGTGGAAGGATGCACTAGTATTACATAGTAGAAAACCAATCTGAGGAGAGTATTTCCAATAGCTATGAGACAAAGTTTGGGTGTAAGTGGAATTGTGAACATGGAAGGAAGTGATATAAAGCCTCGATAAAAAATAATGTTAAGTTGTCACATTATAATAGTGTTGATGATGATTTAAATAGGGATTGGGTCAATGATAAAGACATTTTTTATAATATTTATAATATAAGAGATGATGTACTTGATGGTTGCTTGGCAGAAAGTTATAAATAAGGTGTAGAAGTTTTTAGGCAGAAGAAAATCAAAGAGAAGAGCATTAAGGATTGAGTTTCAAGTACAGCACTGTCTTCTAGTTTTGTAGATCTGGAGACTATTGTACCCCAACCGGAAATAAATAAGTGTGAGACTGAGAAGAACACTGGTTTGGAAGTGGAAATTACAAAAGGTCTTAATTAAAATGTTGGTATTAGGTGATTCCATGCTCAAGAATACAGCTTGAGTAATTTAGATAAGAACAGTATCCTCTTTACCCGGTTTAAAGCTGGCAAACATTGTTAAATTACGTCCTACGATACTCAGTGGGAAAAATTAATTACAAAACAATACTAATTCATGTAGAAGCAAATGATCTGAAAAATATACCTTTGAACTATATGAAGAAGAATGTATTACAGATATTGGAATTATTATAATCAGAATCTTTACAGGTAATATTCGTATTAAGTAAAATAATTCCCTCTCCAACATGGAGTGATTATTTATTTACGGAAAGGATATTTATTTAATTTGTGGCTGATGCAGTTGTGTATACTGTTAAATTGATAAGAACATGGGAGAAATGTGTT